>NW_028280931.1:772500-1072500 GCF_059751285.1 Brachycentrus maculatus | reverse complement strand
GTATTTTTCACCCTTTGATAGTTGAGGAATTGCCGTTTTTTTAATGGTTTCGATTAAATTTTATATAATGTGTAATTACAATTGATTCATACTGTTTTAAATCCATCGTATAAACCAGTGACTGGGTTTAGTCGTTACCTACATTATCTAACCGGTGGGAGGCTAGACAAAAATGAGAAGGGGTTGAAAACCATGATTTTTTAAATATAATTTTTCTCACAAAATATGGTGAAAAAAGAATAAGTACGAGTGTTTCCTTAAAAAATACAGTATGGTACTGTTTGCTTAATAATTCAACGGATAATAAAGTGCCTAAATACTCATACACAAAGGCTGCCTTTATTTCATGAAAATAATAATTTTTATTTATTTTTCAAAACATATTACATACATAAGTCATATATATATATATATATATAAATATGTATATATATAAATATATATATATATATATATATATATATATATATATATATATATATATATATATATATATATATATATATATATATATATATATATATATATATATATATATATATATATATATATATATATATATATATATATATATATATATATATTTATATAATATATATATATATATATATATATATATAATATATATATATATATATATATATATATATATATATATATATATATATATATATATATATATATATATATATATATATATATATATATATATATATATATATATATATATATATATATATATATATATATATATATATATATATATATATATATATATATATATATATATATATATATATTATATTCCCGATAAGCATTTTCTATTTCTCATTTCGGGACATGGGATTAAGGTTAACCAGACTGTAATACAAATAATAAAGTAACAAAAAAGATGCTTAAAAAATAACCAAAACTAATACATGGCAAAATATAAAAACAATAAACAGGTATAATAAATATGCATTAAAAGCATATTTAATAATAAAAATGATAAAACCCTTATCCCCATCCCAATGGTGCATAGGGCACTGCTTCATATAAACGCAGTGTTACCTTGATCGTTTACACATGAAGGAAAGGTGATCAGCCCTCCGCTTCAGGTACCAGTCAAGGGTAATATTGAATAAATATTACAGTGAAAAAATCACTGATATTTATTTGACCCCCCTGGGAATCGAACCGGGACTTCCAGAACGGTAGCCGAGCGTGCTGACCATTACAGTACGGAGGCGGACAAAAGCATATTTAAAAGAAATAAATGAGAAAAACATAATGTAAGAAGCATATTTTAAATAAACTAATGAGAAAATATAAAAAAAAATGAGAAAATATAACAAATGAGAAAATATATAAAAACATAGTTAATGAATACAAAAAGTACAGTAATTTATCTGATAAGACAGACCTCATAACAATGCTTTATGAAGGCATAAAGCTGTCTTCACAGAAAATTAACTAGCTGATTTTGAAAAAGAAATGCGTATGACCGGTTGTTTTCCGCGCTGCACAATACCTTTTTCATTGAACCACACCAGGATAACTGGATAACTCGCAAGGTGTGATCGAGTTCTCCGGATTGCCTGGTTATCGAGTACCGAGTTTTCGGGATTCTACTGTATTGGTACGAAGACACCTTCAAGGAGATATTAGTCGTCAGATAAGGTGTGCGTTGAGTGGATGGTAGTTGAACGAATAGAGATGTGTACATACACCTACCGACCGGTGCGGTGTCATATAAACTGTAATCAAGTAGGGATTTGCTTTTATGATAAATAAATTCCGCTCCCGCTCAATTGTCGGCGTGAAGAGTAAATTTATGGTAGATACCTTTATATATGCTTAATTATTAGCCTGTCGATTCCGGAACTAATTTGTATCCAATTGAAGCAATGGAATACAGTCATTAGGGCGGTGGGCGTCCAGATTTAGGACCAATAAATTAAAATTACAAGTGTCTACTAGTATTAAGTATTCATATGGAGGAATGGGTACAAAGGAGCCAAACGCTTACATATTCAAATAAATTTATATAAAATATCTAACGTGCCTTTTTTAAAACAGAATATAAGTTATTGTTACAACTCGTATTATTGGTTGTAATAAAAAAATAGACGGTGGTAAAATATTATTTAATAAATTTATATTGTAAAGTTTTATAGATCTGTTTATACTTACGATGGCTGAGAGTAACGTGGATCATTAAATAAAGCACAAAAATACTATGGTGGATCTATCACATGATATAATCTTTGATTTATCAATCAATACCGTGCAATAATTGCATAATGACCCTCATCACACAGTCCATTGCGTTACTCTAGTAAAATTCTGTTTCGTAATAACGATTTAAAATCCCGATAGCGTAATTTTAATTAAGAATATGATGAGAATTATAAACAATATTTTGAACTAATTTCATCTTAAAATATCTATTGTATTATCGATTCACATAGATCATATGGTGGTCCTTACCGCAGAAATATGTCCAGAGGATAAAGGATTTAAGTGTTTTTATGCTTTATGTGTTGCGCGCTTTTGATCTTGGACCTTTTTATCAATTCAAAATTGCAAATTAAAATTCATACGGTCAAAATTTGAACATTTATACTGAATATACATCTGCAATGCATTTGATTACAACATTTTGAGTGGGTCCTAATCTCTATTATCTCCAATTATAGGAGTTATTTACATATATGAAGAATATGGAAGTCTGGGCATTTTCATCTCACCAATAGATGTCTCTAGTGAAGTTCTAGTGATTCAAGAACAATGTTTCGAAATTGGTTCATATATATATATATATATATATATATATATATATATATATATATATATATATATATATATATATATATATATATATATATATATATATATATATATATATATATATATATATATATATATATATATATATATATATATATATATATATATATATATATATATATATATATATATATATATATATATATATATATATATATATATATATATATATATATATATATATATATATATATATATATAGACTTCCATATTCTTCTTCATATTTGATGAGATGTCAAAAATAATATGCATTTATTTGTTAATCATTAATTTAATTAATTAATTTTCCATCACGCCGCTTACTCGCAAGGGTAGGCAGAGATAATAGACCGCCACAACACTCTGTCTTTGCAAACATTCTGACTCTAATACATATCCGTCGATTATTCTGACTCCTGATCTGTCCACTTTCAAGAATTTCAAGTATTTGATCATGCCAATGTTACTAGATTACTTAGGTACGCTAAGATGGCAGGTGTCCTCGTCAATATCTATATTCAATCACTTGATTGATAATGGCGACGAAGGAGTAAATAAAATGGCAGCTCGTCCATTGTTCTTGAATTAATTAATCGATTGGAATGTTGAACACTTCATTAATATTACAGTGCGTTGGTGTCTTCCAGTCAGATCACCTCCATTTGTCCTATCAAGTGTATGCATCTCCGTCGTCTGTAATTTCAGACTTTTATCATATCTATCGTAGTGAGTAGTGATGAAGATTCTAATATGCATTCTTAGTAATATGACTTATTCGAATCATTTTTCTTTTTCGTTGCTTAACTACAAATAGCCGTGGGGATAAAGATGAATGAAGTACCCACGTGAACCTTTTCCCAACAATTTACATAGTTATTACATATGATTGTACTTCATAGATTTTTCATGACATAATTAATGTATGATGATAGCAGATCGTGAAAGCGGGCCAAAAAGTTTGACATGTATGGTTAAATTAAAAATAACAACATGACGCCATCATTAGAGTTACAGATAAATATTTTTTAATGAAATCAACAAAAGAAATAAAACGTATTGTAAAGAATACAATGTATTTAAGATGCTTAAAGTTATTTTTATTTAATGTTACTCTCATTGGAAATATAGTATGTATATTTTTGTGATTTATTATATCGGAAAATTCACTTAAAAATGTAAAAATTAATCGTCATCAGATTTTTTTCTATTACGTAACAGGATACATTTATCTGTACGAATAATATATATATATATATATATATATATATATATATATATATATATATATATATATATATATATATATATATATATATATATATATATATATATATATATATATATATATATATATATATATATATATATATACATAAATATATATATATATATATATATATATATATATATATATATATATATATATATATATATATATATATATATATATATATTTATATATAAATAAACTTATATAAATATTATTCTTTTGTTTTAACAAATCTACATAATTCGTTGTATTTTTATCGGAAATAGTATGGGCATTTATTCTGAAAAAAGGTTTATCCTGCCGAAAACTCAGTCTCAGAGTGGGTTCGAACCCAGAGTCCACCCCACTTCAACTTCATCAAGGAATCACAACTCAACCATAGAACTGATTGAATTTAGATTATTCATAATATAAAACAGATTACGATTTATAATTCTACGGAATTTATTTATATTCTAGGAATAGCTGTTTCACCTTCAGTTGAGATTATCAAAACGTATGTAAAATGGACGTGTATAAATTCAAATTATCAGTATAAATAAAATAGTATTAAGTTGATATTAGTAATTAATGTGACACGTTTCGTGACGTGTTTCGGTGCACTATACGAAGACTATTATAAAACACATTTTCTTACACGGGTTTATTTTTCTGAGATGACCTCAGATGTTGCCACTAAATTCACTATTTACTAAATTATAGAAAAGAACGTGACCAGAAATTAGAATTTTCTATGCATCGTTTAAAAAGCGTGCATCGTGGGTTAGGAATCCTGGATATACTTTTATCACCTATCCGATTTGTCAATTGGCAGTTATTATTATTATATAGCGACGATACACATTACTTTGTGATAAACCAATCAATCTATAAAAGGAAATACCTCTTTCGTCCATTAAATTGTCATTTTTAAATAGTTTGAATATTGAAGTCAAGGAGACACCGCATGAATAAATGTCCCAAAAGATTGTGTCACAGCGGCCGCGGCCTTTGGAGGTCCAATTTACCAACAATAACCATCTTTAGTTCCGAATATCGAGTAGGCTTCACTCCCACTATGACAGTTAAAACACAATAAAATTTGCCTTTTGCATCCGAGGAAAAATACATATTCTTTCCTAATATTTATTCAATGAAATGAAAGAAATAAATTGAGCAAGGTATAATATTATGTAAATATTATATGACGAGAATGCCGACTGATGTGGATGACTTAAGGAAAAAATAGTTAACAAAATAATATAGTTTCAATTTCTAGTTAACATCTCAAATCGTGAAAAACAAGACAATTTTCGCAGTAATTAACGTGATATACAGCCATTATTTGTTTATTCAAATCGTTATTAAATCTTAATTAAGAAATAAAATACTTATGTGTATAGGTATTGGTCTTAAAATTGCGTTTTTTAATGATTGAAATTGACAGTTGACATTTTTTATATTATCAATATATTGACTTTTTTATTTTTAATGTCATGTGGTAGTTCTTTACGGTGGTATGGACATATGGAGAGAATGGATAACGAGAGAATGACTAAGAAAATATATGTGGCGAATGTGAGAGGAAAAACAGAACGAGGACGACCGAAAAAGACTTGGCACGATCAGATCAATCAGAACCTAAAATCGGTGTCAAAAGTCTGCGTAATCGGAGGGCATGTATGAATAGATGTATGGATGTGAAGGACGCGAGAAGTGTATGTCAGGAAAGAAGAGTGTGGCGTTCCATACTTTCTGGCTATCCCTGCGGGGAAACGGTGTGATGGTAGTAGTAGTAGTAGTATATCATGTGATTTATAGAACTGTTGTTGAAGTACTCTAGATAGGAGAAGATTAATTATTTGATGTTATTTTTCACTATCTATTGGTCATTGTTTGGGAAAGATCCGCTTCCACTATCATCTTTATTTTACGTTATTGGGCTTAAGCACTGTCTACCCAAAAATTTGACCAATAATGATATTTGATATTCAACGTATTTATATATGTATAATACCTAGCTATAAACTATAAATACTAAGTAATTGTTTTTAATATCAAAGAATATTTGATCCTTAAAATCATAATTTATCCTTTATTTAAAAAATCATGAATTTATTAAATTCTATATTGCAAGTGTAGACATCGATACCAATTGAGTATTTTTTTCGCTATAATTTATTTATGACCGTCCATTTTGGTAAATTTGTGTCGGTCTTTAAACTATTAGATTTATCTTTTATTGAATGAATAATTGAAAATGCCATAAAGCACTTTTATTTTCGATTAGTGGCCGTACTGCTCGTAGCTACGCGCCAAGGCTATTATCAAAATTATTACACATCAATGGTCATAATCAATATATAATTGAATTTGGTTTACTAGAAGTTATTATTGTTAGACAAAGAGGAATTATCAAAAAAGGATTAAGGATAAATAGATTTAAAAAATGTTTTTCACACCCGAAGGTCCCGTTTCGAGTCAACGAACAGAAAGTTACTTATTTCTGAGATACAATTATTTCGTATAGCTGTGATCATTTCCTCAATTGATAATTTGTTCAACGTAAAATTTTAAGCGTTATATACATTTCTTTATTCGTAGATAAATTTGTAAAAAATACTACCTACTCGTCTAGGATATGGAGACCACAAACTATCTCCAGGCTCTTCTGTTATTTGCTCGATCCCTTGTATCCTCTCAAGTCAGGTCTGAGTCCCAAAATTCGGTCGAAAAATACCGATGGATAGTCATCAGTGGATTTTTTAAAAATAAAAAAATTAATTTGTAATAATACTGACAGAAAAAATTTCCCTAAATTTTAAGTAAATTACACAAAGTGAAAGATAAATCATAAGAATAGTGTTAATTCGCCATGATTTTAATGTATTTTTTTTTACAAATTATAATTCACTAGCAATATTAAAATGAGTTTGACAATGAAAATAATTAATATTTTAATTTTGAAAACACATAAATTAAAAAAATCTTAACATTCAATACTATATATTCTTAGATCTGTTAGATATTTCAAGGTTAATAAAATATAATAATAATAATAATAAAACCATTATCCGCACCCCAATGGTGCATAGGGCACTGCGTCATATAAACGCAGTGTTATCTTGATGGTTTACACATGAAGGAAAGGTGATCAGCCCTCCGCTTCAGGTACCAGTCCAGGGTAATATTGAATAAATATGACAGTGAAAAAATCACTTATATTTATTTTACCCCCTTGGGAATCGAACCCGGGACCTCCAGAACGGTAGCCGAGCGTGCTGACCATTACACTACGGAGGCGGACATAAAGGTTTTATTTTGAGTTATCTTAAATAAATTAGTAAATTTATCGTTCTACTATGTTCGAGTCATGGTCAACAAAATGTTAAATATCGTAGTCATACAGGAGAAAGTGACCAAGTGCATTGTTTTTCAAAAACGTGATCCTTGACTATTTGATATCTTACTAGCTAAATATTGCCCTGAAAAAATCTTTTGAGGATTTTAAACTTGGAAGTATAATATATTGATTAGTTAAAAATGACTAACTGCATTGGTGTTTATTTTCTTGCCAAGCAAAAGTGACCTAAATGGCCCTCCTGAGCATTTTACGTTTT
Source organism: Brachycentrus maculatus (assembly GCF_059751285.1). Taxonomy (NCBI): domain Eukaryota; kingdom Metazoa; phylum Arthropoda; class Insecta; order Trichoptera; family Brachycentridae; genus Brachycentrus; species Brachycentrus maculatus. The sequence goes on along the minus strand of NW_028280931.1, from coordinate 1,064,820 downwards.
GGTAGTTGGTCACTTTCTCCTGTACGACTACGATATGTATTAAAATATTGCGACGTGAACCATATCATTATAAATAATTTACTTGTTTGTTTACTATTCGAGAGTCAAGTGGTATAATTACAAATTAATTTGTACATAAAGAAAAAGCATATGGTAAAATCTACATACGTTAGTGGAAAAATTATCATACTAAGATGATGAATACAAAAACGCATCACGATCTTGCAACAATCAAACAATGTGATATTTCAAACAATAACCATATTTTTCATTATCAGTAGTGTTTTCATAACCTAGTTATATAAGTTGAACATGCATATCGGTGGACTTATTGATATTAAGCAATATCTTTTAACCCACCAAAAAAAACGGCTAAACGTAGTCAAAGTATATATTATTTTGTATATGAAAAGTATTGATTACTTTATGGTATGGTAATAAAACACTCTCCTTACCATCCATTGTTTTATTTGTGTAATAACACTTTTTTTAAACACTTATTTGTAGTCACAAATAAGTGTTTAAAAATAGTGGTATTACACAATGTAAACAATGGATGGTAAGTGGAGTGTTTTTATTTTATTTTTAAGTATATGTATTTTTAACAATTATTTTAAACAAGTGGAGAGATAGTGTCTTTATATGTACTTGTAAAAAAACCCTGTGTTTATTTAAGAATTACTGAAAACATTAACTCTTTTGTATTAAAAGTGAGTTTGGTGGATGTGCAGATCTTTATAAAAGAAACTAAAAACGCATTTCTTTGATAAATTATTTCCACAATCTTCTTTTCCCCAATTCAATCATAGTAAAGTCCCCCTGAAGTAGTAATTTACGAAAATGGCGCTGTATAAATTATCAAAAATTATTATTATAATGGAAGATGAGAAAAAATTAGGTATTTACAGAATAAATATAACTACCATATTGTATATCGATTATTCGTTCAACAGATAAGACCAATGAAGGCACGGGGTTTAGGATCATATAAGAAGGTGAGGAGAATTATATATTTTTTTTCATATTTTAAATGCTGTTTTACCTTTACTGTCGTTTAGCCACTTAAGCTCAGTAACTAACTAACTAACAAACCATCACACCGCTTCCCCGCAGAAGTAGACAGAGAGAATCGAACGCCACACCACTCTGTCTTTGCAAACATTATTCGCCTCTTCTACATTCATGCATCTCCTTATACATACCCGGCGATTATTGCGACTCCTGACCCGGCCATTTTTAAGTATTTGAGATACCTGATTGTGCCTAGTTTTCATCGATCTGGCCTAGTAAGCGTATGTTAAAAGGTATTTAGGAGAGACAGCCAATGATCTCGAAAAACAAATAAAATATAGCGATGATATTGAATTAATATTAATGGTACCTACTGCATTTTAGTCGTTGCACTGCAATATGCAGGTATGTGCAAGTAATTAGACTAATTTATAGGTAAATAAATGACGCGGAATACATCAAAACACGTGTCACAATAGATTTTAGGAATATACGTATTTAATAAATAAAACTTATTTACTTAGTTGATACCTATAAATTATTATTATTCTAAGTAAAATTATGAATGTAAAATGGTAAATGTTAAGAAATATGGTATTTACTATGTAAAATTTTAAAATAATTTATAGGTACGATTTACATATCTTGCAGCCATTTGTTATTTGGAGCAGTCGTTTCTCGATGGAAGATACTTTTAATAATGAAAATTCAAAATATACATTTCTAGTTTTACGAGTCGAAAGCCTCGCGGGCGTAGGCACACATACAAGGCCGCCGTAATAGACTCGCTAATTTCCACAGCAGAAACGCTCGTTTATCAAAAGTCGCGGATAATCTCGCCTATGCAGGATCGAGTTTTGGCCACAGGTACCCACGCTTCTAGATCGAATATCGAACGGATCGACTTTGTTTTGAATCCAATCCGAAAACCGGGTGGGCGGGAATCGGTCCAGGCCGTGCGCAGTGCGCCGTTTCCTTGGCGGGCGGCGCGGCGCGCAGGTAGCGGCGTTCCTTTACCGATTTTGGCCGCATCTGTCAGGCGCGTTCTCGTTCTTCGCTAGTGATAATCGAACCTCCGATCCGGCGCGCGCTTCTGCGCACTTCGATCTGTAGCTCTATCGCGCACGTCAGTTTCCAACAGTTTTCCTCGTAATTCGCAACAATAACAAAAGGAAGTCGAACACGCTTGTGTGTCTTTGACGTAAATAAACAAGACGAGTGCACAAATAATAAATAAAAAAACTTAAAAAACGTTACATCAAGTGAATAGTTTTTAAATTGTTTCAAGTGCTTTGTGAAAATTTTGTTTGTTTTTTTTTCAGTTTTGTGCATAGTTTTGTGAAATAATAAAGTTGCTGTCTTCTTCTTTTATCAAACTGTTCATGGTAAGTAGATAACAATAAATTATGTCTTGTACCTGTATACATGTACCTATAAATAAAAATAGATCGATATATACATATATATATATATATATATATATATATATATATATATATACACACACATATATATATATATATATATATATATATATATATAATATATATATATATATATATATATATATATATATATATATATATATATATAATATATATATATATATATATATATATATATATATATATATATATATATATATATATATATATATACATATTGAGGTATTTTACGTAAATTGCACTTCATATATTATCCAAAATGTTATTATTATCATTATTATTATCTACCTACGTAATAACTCGACATATATTGAAAAACGTATTTACGTATGTAAGATAGATTGATACACAAGTAAAGTAGGTATTTTATTATAATATTATGTAAATATCCTTGTGAATGGATTTATTTAATTCAACACCTAATTAATATTTATAATATGTAACAATTATTAAAATGAAGCAATCGCACCCAGGTATATATATTATATTATTAATAAACCATGTAGTTTTTTAATGATAAATTCTTCATATTTTGCCTGTAATTCACAATTTGTTACCAATACGTATTGTAATATAAGTACGATTATTTTTAAATACTTAAAACGCCATTCAAATAAATATTTGTTCAATGTAATTTGTCTCCATAGTGTAGTGGTTGGGACGTGATATTTTTATGATTATGTTCTGAGTTTAATAAGGCAGGTTTACGATGTGCAAGTAAAACGATAACAGGGTATACAACTTTGCAGTCATGAACTTTTCAGTATTATTAAAATATAATTAATTTATGAACGTATAATATACAGGGTGTATTGCAGATGAGTAGGCAGAATAATACAAAGCTCTGTGTGATTAATCACAGGACTAAGATTTTATTTTAGAAAATCTGGATTTAATAATTATGTAGGTACCTACACACAAACACACAAACACACACACACACACACACACACACACACAAACACACACACACACACACATATATATATATATATATATATATATATATATATATATATATATATATATATATATAAAATACTTAAATATGTTGATATGCAAGAATTTCTTCTATCATTGCTATTTTTAGTGAATCCTTATATTCTGTTGATAGAGTTATACCTTATAACAATACATATATATGTATACGTACATAATGACATATAGGTCTATTCTATAAATGTTATCAACCATTATTTTTAACACATCAAAAAACGCAACCATGAAATATCTTTCAAGTTGATGCAAACTAAAACAATTTTAGTTGCGCTTAACCTTTCCAAACAGACTGAGCTCTTGTTTTTGGAGCGGGACTTTTTTCTTCTATGTCAATGGTATTTCTGAATACTGGTAATAGAATGAATACTTGTTAACTTAATTCTATAGATTTGAGTTAAATCATGGAAAATAAGTTTATTTAGTATGTGCAAACATCCCATATTTATTTACATGCATAATTATTTTGATTGTGTCATGAAGTCGAAGTAGTGATGACACCATACTTACCGTTTATTTCATAAATCTTCACGAATACGTAAGTATTACAGAAACCGGTTGGCCGTATCGATGGCCAACGCATCTACCTATAAACTTTATCATATTATTATTGGTTTATAATCTTCATAATCGTGAAACTCATACCGATATATGTACGGACATATCGCTCACTCCTTTCAAGAACGTCATAAATCAAAAAACTTGATTTTTCAGGAGAACGTTTTCAAAGTTTAAAAATAAATAACAATGTATTAAAAATAAATATCAAGCCACTATTAAACTTTTTACTGTGCAACAGATCTTTTTAGGTAAAACCTGAAGGTTTTTTCTCCATTTGAAAAATATTAAGTTTTTAAAAAAAAATTAATTAAACAATACCTTTTCTTCAAAATGCAAAAACAACACTTTCTGCCCTGTAGCGGGTAAATATTAAGTTAAAAATATACCGCTTTTGCTGGGATATAGTACATTTTCTGGGCATTCCGAAAATAGGCACAACTGAAAATTGTCGATTTTTGATTTATGACGTTCTTGAGAGGAGTGAGCGATACATTATGTACGCATAATATTTTGCGGACTACACGATCTAAAGGATTATTTCAAATCAAGTTTCATAAAAAGGATCATTTCCCATCCAATTTGTTACGTAAATGTGATAAAATGAAGTGATTTATAAAAAAAAATAAAATAAGGGAATAATTTATGAATAAAAATGCTAGATTGTACTGGTGTAGATACTTACTTGGTGTAGTGACTTAATGATAATTGTTAAGGATTATATTAAAATTTTCTGAACTCCTATTTAAAGTAAAAATACAATGATTGTACTGAGATAGCTTTTGATCAAATAGAGGAAAAACCTTAAAAAGGTAAAAAATATGGAAAATAAAAACCGTTCAGCACTAGCGAAAATGTCATATCTATTATAATCAGCAACAATGCATACTTACATATTTAAAAAATTAATGCAATATGGATGTTCAACAATGGTCAGAAAGGTGAACAGTGAACAATTGTATAAAGTAATCACTTGAGTCAGCCCAGTGCCAGGTCGTAAGCCTTGGAATGCACAGACTTTCATATTTTTACGTATGAAAACTAATCATTCATCTCAAGTTGAGACACTTATTAATAAATATATATAAAATAAAAACCACCTAATATTACGTACTACACTGTATCCTTCATTTGTATAAGCGTACATATTCTTGTAATTTTATATTAAGTGTTGTGTTTTTAACTAAAAAGTAAATGAGTACTTTGTTAAATTTATTTGATGACGTTTGAAACTTGGCGCGTAGTATGAATAAAAAATCTGTATGCAGGTCTGACGTTGCGTGTCTATAGATATGTGAAGATCGAGTCCGAAATATATTAACGACTTCAGACGGACGAGCTCAGGAGAACAGAACAGGTAGAGGCAGGCATTAGTGACCTTGACCAAATGGCCCCTACCACAAATGACCCCTCAGAGGACACCTGAGATCTCAATTTTCATTACAATTTTATACGGCTTGTACGGTATGCAAAAAATAATGTAAGCAACATTTTACGACTGTTGGTCACATTAATGTCAACATTTTATCGTCCCATTAATGTGTTGTATAATGTAAAGATAGAAAAGTTAGGAGTACATTTTATGAGAATTCTTGTGAATTTATCCGTGGATTCCATCGTCTTCCGACAGTGAGAAATATAAAATATGTATTAAATGATTCTGTACTTTTACGTAAATTTACAGAAAAAAAATTAAATGCTATATTACACAACGAAACTTTACATTTTAGATATACACACTCACACACATACATATTTTTGTTTAAACCCTTACCCCACCCCAATGGTGCATAGGGCACTGTTTCATATAAACGCAGTGTTATCTCGATCGTTTACACATGAAGGAAAGGTGATAAGCCCTCCACTTCAGGTACCAGTCCAGTGTAATATTAAATAAATACAATAGTGAAAAAATCACTTATATTTATTAAACCCCCCTGGGAATCGAACCCGGGACCTCCAGAAGGTAGCCGAGCATGCTAACCAATACGGAGGCGGACAACACATACATATACATACCTTCATATATATATACATATATATATATATATACATATATATATATATATATATATATATATATATATATATATATATATATATATATATATATATATATATATATATATATATATATATATATATATATATATATATATATATATATATATATATATATATATATATATATATATATATATATATATATATATATATATATATATATATATATATATATATATATATACTCGTATGTATAAGTTGTTTTGTACTGACATTTCTGGGTGGAATTTCATTGTATATAATAAAACAACAACTACAATATACTATATACTCGTCATTTTATTATACCGTCACACTTTTGGCTAACGTGATTTTTTTGCATTCATTGAGGCAACTTGAATACTTTATTATCGGCCAAAATTTAGGGACAGGTCTCCAGATTTATGACATGGTCTACTATGACGATAATTTGAATACTGGGTGAAGCGAAGTGGTGTCTGTTTATCGGTAGCCATACATTTGAACCGGTAGCCATACATCTTGGTAGGCAGATAGATTGAGGGACATACAAACATTCATTTTTTCTTCAAGTATTGCTTTAATAAATAATTTTATAATAAGTAAACATGTTCGGACTTTTTATGTTTACTGTATAGCAGTAAATTATTTCAAAATATGTTTAATCCATACGATGATGGACTATGAAATATTTAATACTTGGCTTTGCTTATGATTTTAAATATTTATGAAATATTCATGTATAGCTACGTTATATATGAGTATTTATCATCGATTCTCAAATTTGAATAATTAATTATTTATTTTTAAAAATATTTTGCTTAAATTGTGCACAATTTAAGTTTTATAACAGTCAGTAAGATTATTTAAATGAATTTGAAGTAGGTAAAACAAGAGCTTCAATTTTCACACGGGAATCCAAATTTCGGCTGTAAACAAAATCTTTTAATTATAAACGCCTAATAACAGTTATTTCAGAAACAAAAGAAATCATAAAACTAAGTTTCTAAACAACTCAAATATATCTTCCCATTCTTATACACAATTTTACGCAAACTTTATTTCCAGCTCTCGTCCAATGAAAGTGTTGATTATGAACAATTAGGTTTAAAGGCAATCATTGTTTCGTATGTATGTTTATCTAGAATATTGAAAAATTTCTTTCGTCTATAAATCAGCGGCTCCCAAACATTAACCCATCTCTCCTTTGTATCTAAAACTTTTTTTAATTGATGTGTGCTCTGTAGTATAGCCAATGGTTATGTTTCTGCTTTTTTTAAAAAAAAAATATTAATAATATTAGTATATAACCACTCACCGAGATTTTTATGTCTACCGGTTTCGAGACGTACCCGTCTCTTCGTCAGAACAATCACTACCACAGCATGCAAACTAATACCACCCTTCACCACCATAGCACCATTTACACATTCAAAACTACACAAAATGTCTAACACATGCGATTCTTGGTCGACCCGAAGACCAACATGCACTATAGGTTTCAGCACAGACATGCGTTACGAGCCAAGGTTAAAACATGCACTATGGTTATGTTTAGTTTATACTTTCTTTTGAGTTCTATACCAATGATAACTTTTATCGTCAAGAATCAGGCAGAAATTATTAAAAAGTTAGATATATCTTTGTTTAGTGATGGTAAAAGCTCAGGTTAACTTTGATGGATTTGCAGCAAACTTGCGAACAAGTTCTCGAAACGAAACTCGTTTATATCTAGAGAACTTACCGGAGTGTAATTCTAAAACAAACCGAGAGATTTAATTGAACCGATAAGTACAAGACACTAAATAAAGTTGCTATGTAGGTAATTGTGCAGACTGGTGGCCAAATATGGCCACGGTTTCATTTCAAGTTTTAAATTATTTCACATACCCGGGATCCATGACATACAACCACTATTCTACCGTCTCAAAGTGATTGAAATGAATCTCTGTTGAGAAAATATCACCAATAAACTATTTTGAAGTATAATCTGAAAAGAGAAAAGTGAGTCATTTTTTACGACGTAAGTTAAGCTGGGGATTTCAGAATTCCTACTTACTAATAAACGTAGTATCTAAGTCATCAATATTACATAATGACGTATTAAGTAACTGAAATTAAGAAGCAAAATAAACATTGGAAAATATTTAGAATTCAATTTAAACGATTATCAATCATTTCCGCGTGTTTGAATAATTTTTTGAATAAAATAATATAAATGCTTCATCTTCATAAACAAATAGTAAGTAAATTCTCAATAAACCCCTTATTTAAACGGTTGCGTTGTAAAATAAGTCATCAGCTAGACTATAATAATATTATAACGGATAATCCATGGATTGGAAGTGTCTGTAGGTTGAATAATTTTGAGGTGATATTAGGTGATAATATTGTCAATAATATTGCAAACAATAAAATTCTAAAATTATCACATGGAAATATTTGATGAGATATCAATTGTATTTCTTTTTAAACTGCGAATTTGATCTGCAAAATTTATATCAAGGATTAATAATAGATGTAGGAAATAGGGCAAAGCGTATAATTAAAAATAATTGTAAAATACTCGTCTAATTGTAGTGCGCTGGGCCATTGACTCTATTCGACAAGTATTAAAGGTTTAATTTTAAAAATAACCACTGTTATGCCAGTTGCCTATAAACTATAATTGATATAAAATCGCATTGATATCGCATGTATTTTAAATTTTTATAAAGCAAAATCTCATTTATTTCCTTTGATATTGGCCAAGAATCGAAAGAGGGTAAATGACTAGCAATCATTGTGACCAAGAACTCAACAAACTGTCATATTTTGAATGAACAGAAGCATAGAGAAAGTGAAGAACTCAAAGAGTATTACAAATTTCTACTTATCGTTGTTCAAAATTTCAATATTTCAATTATTTTAAAATTCAACTTTCGGCCTTTAGCTAATGGGTCTTATTTATTTGCAAAAATGACGATATATGGATGATACAAGAGGGATAAGAATTCGTTTAATATCTCTTGTCGTATAGACTTTTCTTTAAAATGGTCAACTTTTAGCAGTCTTCAGAATACACCCATATGTCTGTTATTTTAATATCCAGAATGTTCAAACAGGAATTCAACGCATGGATAAGACGCATAAATCGGAGTCTAAATTAATATCATTCATTTAATATTTGTTCCTCTGTAGCATGGTTATTTGTGTATCAAATATATCGGTAGCTGTGAAGTAAAAACACAACCACTTCACTCTACTTTGAAATATTTCAGATAATTACAGATAACAGGGCAATAAAGTTATATTAATATCTCGATTAAATACCTAACATGGCTAACTGGCACAAAACAGTGACCGCACTTAGTATCTAATGGCAAGTCATTTATACATAAAAAATGTAGAAACTTAAAAAAATAGGACGATATTCAGGAGTCAATAAAAAGGATAAATATTCCGATATTTATAAAAGCTGGTAAAAAAATTTAAATTTTTTTTCCGACCTCTTATATATTTTTTTCCTTTCCGGTAATGGGAATTCACTATTTCTGTAGTTTGAATATACTGGAATTTCAAAATAAATTTACTGGATTTTCCTCATGCATAAACTGGTACCTAATTGCTTTTATTTCAATACATGTCTAATAGAAGGTCAACATTTTCAAAAGAACTTAAAAACTTAGTCACTTGAATATTTACGTACCTAGAAAATTCTTTAAAAATTATGATATAAAAATGAGGTTTAGTTGCTTTTCCACAAAATTTCGAATTCAAAGAAATTTTCTAAATTCACACCGGATCAAGTACCTGGATGTTGTAAGTAGAGGTATTTTTGTGAACGATTCTCGATTTGTTTGCATCCTAACGATAAGTGTTGTAAAGGGAACTGAAATATATTAATGATTTTTTTTTAAATATGTCCAAACCTTTGTTCACAAATCTGGGCTTCGAAAAACTTGGCGCCATGTAAAATGGCGCAGTATGAAATGTTCAAAATATAATAGATTACATGGTTTAAAAAAATTATTCAAAAGTATCTCTTGGAAATTTTATGCCTTTGAAATTGTTAGGATTATTTTGATGTTACGGGCCTGGTTTCATACGAATATATACAAAATAAGTGACACATGGTTCTGCAATACATTTCAATAATTGTAGGGAGGTAGGTACATATTTGTGCCAAAAATGATTGGCGAGTGGGCGGTTTTATGACTAAGCTTTTTATTCATCGGATGTAATGAAATAATTCTAACAACAGAAAAAAGTAGGCACTGTTTTGTTGTTATTAATCTATGATAAATTCTGCGGTTCATTGTACCATATCCATGATCCATGATTTGGAAATGAGCACCATATTTTATAAAAAAAAAGAAAAATAATGTGTGTGTATATTATAGGTGTCTTAACTAAGATTAAAATCTATCGTTTTTAAAGATCGATGCTTCATCTCAGGTTGAAACACCTACAATAAATGTTGATATATCATCCGTAGGGTGAAAAATACAGTCAATGATAAAAAAACAGAGATTAAGAAAAAAAAGGTTGTTTTTAACAATGGCTTTTTCTAGTTAGGTCATTTTAAACTGGTTAAGAGGTAGATAAAAATGAAAATGTTTGATAACGACTTGTCATTTAAAACATTTTTGATAAATTCCAGTATTATAACTGTGATCATAATTTTTAGATTTAAGCTTAGACCTCTATTTATCTCGATAACCATTCGAAATCTTTTACAGTTATGAAACTGTCAACAAAACTAATCGGATCACTGTACAGATATGATAAATATAAATGTAATTTTTAATTTACAACATTTTGAGTGTGTCCAAATACTTGTTCACAAAATCTGGATTATCTCCAATTACAGGAGTTATTTTCATATAATTTTTTGACATCTCATCAAAGATGAAGAAGAATATGGAAGTCTGGGCATTTACGGGGCTGACGACCGTCATAGGCTGGTTTAAGTGATCACTTTACACACGTGTAACATTCACCAGGGTTCTAGTGATTCAAGAACAAGGTTTCTAAATTGGTTCATATACATAGAGCTTCCAAGAATTTGAGTAGTGTGGTTGTCAATAATGGGTAGAATTGGTGAATGTTACACGTGTGTAAAGTGATCACTTAAACCAGCCTATGACGGTCGTCAGCCCCGTAAATGCCCAGACTTCCATATTCTTCTTCATCTTTGATGAGATGTCAAAAAATTATATGTAACTTTTAATACTGTTTCCCACACTGCTTAGGTATATGTATAATTCCGTAAAATATTTTTATTTTAATTAATAATTTACAAACTCTAGATTTAACCCCCGAGGGTCTTAACATATATATAGATATATTTTGTATATTACAAGCATTGTAAACTTTGTAGTATGGCAATATGTATAGTATATCCAGATAAATTAAATCTCACAATTGAGGCAAACCATATTTTTAGAAGAAGGTAATATTATTAATTGAAGAAGGTAATATTAACAATATTAAATTCTGGCTTAAGCGCTTTCCGAAAAAAAAAATCTCACTGGTTCTGGACCAATGAGAATGATATCACAAAGTTCTCTAAAGATGGCAGTTCGAATTGAGATATAAAAGCCATTGTTAAAATTCTCCACATATACAACTTCTGAGAATTTAGACCAAATGGATTTTCAGTAATGGGCAGAATGGTAAATGTAACATAGTGATTAGGTCCACATTCCCTTCGTCTAAAAAGATGTTTTGTCTCTGTTAGACATCTTATGTCTTTATCAATTATTTTTCGAAACACGTAATATCTACTCTTATTTATTTTATGAATGTTTGATTCTCACCATGTTTGTCTGTGTCAATCAAATTAATTAAACCCTAGTTGCTTACATTTCGTTAGAAATGAATAAAACACTGCGTATTAGAAACATAAAGTTTTATTTGAAACATTATTATATTGAATTGTTAATGTCTTGGATTTGTTGATTGAAATATTTTACCAATACGCAAAAATCAATAACAGGTGATAGTCGACCAAAACGTTGATTAAAATTATTCTTGTGAGTTTTTGCTGGTAAGTATATTGAATTTATTAGTTTGTAGCTCGTTGGAAGGAAAATATAAAATTTTCATGTGTGTATTATATACATGAACATACATACATTTACGAATATCGTGTCGAGTCACTTTTGAAAGAAATATCTCTTCATTTCAAAGTCATAAACACTACGTAATATTTGTCGTTATAATGAGAATAGGTAGACCTTGACAGACATGTCTAGTTTCGTGAGTTTTACCTTGTTCAACAAATTAATACCTTTGACCATCTCGATTCGTCTTTGATCCATTACGTATTCGCGTGAACCTTGCAAAACATGTGTTAATTACTAGCAAAAAAGTGAAAACGTAACTTTTTTCTTCCGTTTTCGTTTTCACTAGAACGTATATTCTGACAAATACGTATAATTTTATTATTTATAAAATATCAATTTACATATTGTGATTTAAAAAAATCCTCGATGGAATCTTCAATTAAAACAGGATCATCTGCGTACTCTAGGTCACAGAGTTTCCGGAATGGGGAGATGGTTATACCTCGGTCAGATGGTAATGACTTTCGAAGAATGAAATCCATAATGATGATGAAGAGAAATGGCGCAAGGACGCAGCCTTGTCTGACTCCGGTAGAGCCCCCAAACCAATCCGTGACATCGTCAACTCTCATAGGGCACTCGCTATCGCGGGACTTTATAAGCGAGTATATATATATATATATATATATATATATATATATATATATATATATATATATATATATATATATATATATATATATATATATATATATATATATATATATATATATATATATATATATATATATATATATATATATATATATATATATGTATACATATATATATATATATATATATATATATATATATATATATATATATATATATATATATATATATATATATATATATATATATATATATATATATATATATATATATATATATATATATATATATATATATATGTATACATATATATATATATATATATATATATATATATATATATATATATATATATATATATATATATATATATATATATATATATATATATATATATATATATATATATATATATATATATATATATATATATGTGTGTGTGTGTGTGTGTGTGTGTGTGTGTGTGTGTGTGTGTGTGTGTGTTTTTAAATAATTATTTTTTACAACATTATGAGTGTGTCCAAATACTTGTTCTTAAACTAGCCTATGGCGGTCGTCAGCCCCGTAAATGCCCAGTCTTCCATATTCTTCTTCATATTTGATGAGATGTCAAAAAATAATTTTTGTTTCTTAATTTTTATTTTTTCTTCTTCATAACATTAGTGTTGTCACACAAATATTGTCTTTTGCTCGATTTAAGTAATAAATGCTTTTTCCTTTACGACTGCTGAATTCTCATTTGTCGGTGTATTAACAATATAACGTAGTTAATTTTATTATAATGGAATAATAATAAGATGACTTACATGAATAAGAATGATGACGAGCACCCTCTAAACTCTTAAAGAGACTTTAAGACACCACACCTCTAAAAGAGTTTATAAAAAAACAACTTTTTTTTTCTTCTTTTTTTTTTTTTTTTTTTTTGGTACGACTTTTTTAACTTAGCTACCTTTACTCAACTTGGAATCGCTTGACTTTATCTTACTTATCGTACCTTCACATAACTAATTCTAAGAAGATACCAAGTCTAAAAGAGACTGTAAGAGAGGATACCTTTGAAAGAGTTCATTGAAACTTTTCTATGTTTTTTTGAAATATTCTATTTGGTACGACTTTTATTACCTAAACTACCTTAACCTAACTTCGACTTGCTTAACTTAATCGAACTTTACGTTACTTCACATGACTGATTCTAAGTAAGTACTAACTCTTAAAGAGACTGTAAGAGAGGATACCTATGAAAGAGTTCATTAAAAATTAGCCTCTTTCTTTTGTGTTCTTTTTATTTTTTTATGGTACGACTTTTTAACCTAAAATACCTTAACTCAACTTAGACTTACAAAACTTTACCTAACATGGCGTTCACATTACTAATTCTAAGTAGGCACCTGAGTCCACAAATATATCCTCACATGACTTAATCAAACATAATAGAGTACTGAGTTTTAAAAATTAACCTTACCTATCCTAACCTAACCCATCCTTAACTTACTAACCTGACCTATGTTTGATTTAAGTAGGTACTATGTGTTTTTAATAGCCTTTCGATTATTAAAATCATCTATTATGTTCTGAGGAAAAGTATTGAATAGAAATTTATAATATATAAATTTTAAAATCTGTTAAGTGTGTTAAAAAAATAAATCAGAACTGTTCAGGTATGTATATATTTTTTGTTCGGTGCAACGTCTATTAAGTGTGTAAAAAAATCAATCTGAACAAAACATTTTTTTCGAAAATCCCCTGATAATTACTTAAATCGTGGCTTATGCATCACCACTTATTATTTATTTAAATAAAAATCAGTAATATTTCTAATTAAATTATAAGTAATTTTACGTAAGTACCTAAGTATCTAATATTTTTTTAAATTCATTATCAAGTCTGTTAATCATGTTAAAAAATCAATCAGAATTAAGTCTGTTTAAATAAAATAGCAAAATTTTAAGTAAGTACCCAGGTAGGTATATATATTTTTAATTCGATGCAACGTTTACTATGTGTATAAAAAAGTATATAAAAAAAATCATTGTCAAGTCTGTTAATTATGTTAAAAATAAATCAGAATTAAGTCTGTTCAAAAGTAAGTACCTAAATAAAAATAAAAATCAATTCGCTATCTAAATCTATATAAGTTCAATTAAATATGCAAATCGGTACTTGTACTGCCATCTATCGGAAATGTTCTGAACTTGCATTTTTGAAAATTGTTTATGTGTATGTATATTTATCAATCACTAAAATATATTGGTTCTCATAAGTTCATCCATTGGGTTGTCTACCGTTTAAATAATATTGGAATTAGTTTTACTCTTATCCGAGAAAGTACCTACTGCAGGTACTCTGTGTTAAGCAGAATATCGAAATCGCGAAGAAAATGTTTAAATATTTAATTTTTATTAACTATTGAGTAAAATTTTAAAATGAGTATTAAGATGGTTTAACACGTGCAACGCATGAGTGAGGAAAGAACTGTAAAACCAATTTATGATGTGAATGTAGTTGGAAAAAGAAGCAGAGCAAGGCGGAAAAAAACTTGGTACGATCGGGTATTCTATTCAATTCTCTCTGTTTACCCCTGCGGAGAAGCGTCATGATGTTAAGTCAGCAAAACATCTAAATCAACCTAGTTATATGAACGGTTTCGGTAAAAATCTACCAGGAGTACATCAAAGGCGAGGAGGTACTTGATTTTTCTAATTTATATATAATCCAGTACTACGTCTAAACTCGCACATGAAAAATATAACGCAAATGAAAATTGAATTAAATTTGCAAATTGGTGCGCCTGCTGACATCTATCGAAAAAAAATGGAATTATTAATACTTTTCTTACTTGAGTAGGTACTCGGGAATTGTTCCAATTATTATTTGATAGGTACTTCATCCGGGTAAGTAGGCACCTACTGGCAGGTACTTGACAAAAAATCGATATCGCGGCGAAAATCTATTGAATATTAAATTTGGTAGCATGCGGAAAGAATGGTAAAAAAAAATATTAGGCGAATGTAGTAGGAAAAAGAAGCAGATGAAGACCGAGGAGAACCTGGCACAATCAAGTATGTCAAATACTTGAAAGTGGCTGGGTTAGAATTGGAAATAAAAGGCGGGTTTGTATATAAATAGATTTATAAATGAGGAAGAGGCGAAATTGATTGCCAAAAATATAGCGGTTTGGCGTTCTATTCTCTCTGCCCACCCCTGCGGAGAAGCGTCATAATGTTAAGTCAGCCACAACATCCAAATCAATCTACTTTATTGAATGGTATCGATATAATTCTACCAGGATTGCAGAAGATACAGAAGGTATTTGGAACTAAAAGATGAATTAAAACTCTAATTTATATAAAATTCATAATGAAAAATTCAGCAGAAGTAAATTTTCAACAAATATGCAAAACGGTACTGATACTGCCATCTATCGGAAAGTGTTCGAAATTTTCCCATACTAACTAATACTGGAAAACTTTCGGCAAATGAATGTGGAAAAGGCGAAGATTGTTTGCAAAACAGAGTGTTGTGGCGTTCTATCCTCTCTGCCCACCCCTACGGAGAAGCGTCATGATAAGTCGGCTAAAACGTTCAGAACAACCTTTTTTATGTATAATTTAAGTACGACGTACCAGGAGCAAATGAAGACGAAAGAGGTCTTATATGGAAAACTTGATATACTAAATTCGGTACACGTGTACTTGAAAATTAAAAAAATTGGCGAATTATTATTAGTAGCACCATCAAACGGCAAATGCTTGAATCATCCAAAAGTAGGTACTTACGGTAGGTACTCGTAGATAAAATAATATGAAAAGTCAGTTGAGATGGTTCAACACATAAGAAAGAAGGGTAGAACAAAAATAATAGGCGAATGTATATAGTTGGAAAAAGAAGCACAGCAAGGCCGAGGAGAACTTGGCATGATCAGGTATGTCAAATACTCGAAGGCGGCTGGGTTGGAATTGGAAATAATCGGTGGGTTTGTATAGATTTAGAGATGTATGAATGTGGAAGAGGCGAAAAATGTTTGTAAAAATAGAGATCATCTCTCTGCCTACCCCTACGGAAAAGTGTCATAGTGATAAGCCGGCTAAAACGTTCAGAACAACCTCGTTTGAAGCATGAAGTTCATATAAAATACCAGGAGTTTATGACTTTGCAGAGATATTTGGTACTAAAAAACGAATAGATGTACAAAAATGTATCGATTATTATATTTAATAACTGACCCCGTTTATTTCCAAAGGTAGGTCCCCTCTAAAGGAAAATGTTGAAATATAATTTTCAAAACGTTCCATGAAAACCAAAACAATCGATTCCATTCTCTTGCTTAAAGCGGGAACTATACCCGATACAGACATCTCTCTCTTACTTATGCATTGGACATGTTGCCTTCTCGCACTCGCTGAAGCCCCGCTTGGATTGTCTCGCTTCAAGCGGTACCTCATACCCGTATTGCCGTCTCTCTCTGGCTAACGGGTCGCCCCTACCGAAGTAAGGCATACTGCTCCCACAGGGCCCTGAATTTTTCTCTCGAATTCTCCCATACAAAATGTATGGAGAAATGAAAATTGCAAATTTGTGCACTAAAATTGCTCAGAACTGGATAATTTTACATGAATCGACGGCTGTCATGAATCTGAACACGTTATTGGTGAAATCTCGTGGCGGGCAGAGAAAAAAACCGGTCAATTTTGTCTATCAAAAACGGACAATTTTTAGTATGGAGATTTTTCATCTTGCAAATTGTACCCGAAAAAACTATTTTCGACATAAAATTTCACCGCCTAAAGTTGAGCATCCTTGTAAAGATGAAGTTTGTGTAAAAACATTGAGGCGAAAGGCTTTATTCGCTTTATAATATTAAAAAATGTTTACTATGAAAAACCGTATTCGGCGACTTTAAACGCGCGCGGTTAATTAAAAACGGAATAAAACCTGGTCAAAATTTAATAGAATATGCAAAAATCTATTGAAAATCGTTTGTTCACCTCACTTTTTCGATTTTCGTCGCGATATTTTAGCATTTAGCTAATGTTCGAGTCGCTGGCGAAAAATTAAAATTAAAGTCAGTTTGACGTTTGAAATGGCCGCCGCGATCACGTGATCGTGAACAACGGCACATGTATGGAGATGAAATTAAAAATGAAAAAGATGAATGAAAAAGTAAATTAAACGGAAAAATAAGTATAGAATGTGAAAGAGGAGAGAATTCTGCGCGATAAAGACTTCTCGCTACGCTCGAAGGAAAGAGAATGTTGGAGAAATCTTGAATTGAAAATTTTTGGCGCCAAAATGTTTTTTTCGCGCAAAAAACGTTAGCTAAATAATAAGGATGGATGTATGGAGAAATGAAAATTGCAAATTTGTGCACTAAAATTGCGCAGAACTGGATAATTTTGCATGAATCGACGGCGGCTATAAATTTGAACACGTTTATGGTGAAATCTCGTGGCGGGCAGTGAAAAAAACCGGTCAATTTTGTCTATGAAAAACGGACAATTTTTAGTATGGAGATTTTTCATCTCGCAAATTGTACCCGAAAAAACTATTTTTGACCTAAAATTTCACCGCCTAAAGTTGAGCATCCTCGTAAAGATGAAGTTTATGTAAAAACATGTAGGCGAAAGGCGTTTTTAGCTTCGAAATGTTAAAAAATGATTACTATGAAAAACCGTATTCGGCGACTTTGAACGCGCGCTGTAAATTGAAAACTGAATGAAACCTTGTCAAAATTAAATAGAATATGCAAAAATCAATTTAGAATCGTTTGTACACCTCACTTTTTCGATTTTCGTCGCGATATTTTAGCATTTAGCTAAAATTCGAATCCATATAGAAAAATTAAAACGGCCGTCAGTTTGACATTTAAAATGGCCGCCCCGATCACGTGGTCGTGAACAACCACGCAAGTATGGAGATGAAATTAAAAATGAAAAAGATGAATGAAAAAGTAAATTAAACGGAAAAATAAGTATAGAATGTGAAAGAGGAGAGGATTCCGCGCGATACAGACTTCTCGCTTCGCTCGAAGGAAAGAGAATGTTGGAGAATTTTCAAGTTGAAATTTTTTTTGGCGCGAATTTTTTTTTTCGCGCAAAAAACGTTAGCTAAATAATAAGGATAGATGGATGAATCGATTAAGTTGATTACCCGAGTGTTGTGTAAATAGTTTTCCACCTACGCCCATGGACAAAATAATTGAATGATAAAAATCTTTTTATCTTGATGTATTATTACGAGTCAGGAAGTGATTGTGGTTATTTGAGACCATACTTTCGTCGATATGAGCCCAATTTGAGGAGACTACCATGTGATTAGTGATTAGCAACCTTCATCTGGCGCCCATCGTCCCACGGTGGCAATCCATCCTCATGATATCCATTAATTTAATCTACCCATTGCTCTTTCCACGTATAGATAGATTACCAAGGTCTCACATCCCACCATCAGGGCGAATATTTTTTGATCTTACGATGATCTCTATAATATAATTTTCAGGCATAATGTTATTTGTTCATACGATATTAAAAAAATAGTTTAAAAAAATTGTAGAGTATGATTTGAATTTATTTTATTTATTTTATTATTATATATAGTTACAAAAGTATTTTTTAATAATTTTAATTAATTTTCTAAACATTTCTACTTACAATCTTAAAATTAAAAACGCTGTTCTCTCCAATACAGAGAACGAGCTCTTGAATATTTGATTTTCCATTTGATATTAAAATAACTTTGTTTCAATTATAAATTGTATAGTAATATCTAAAACGACTTTTTTTAAATTCGTAATATACGAGTATATAAATGCGTCCGAATTTCAACTCTCAAATTCTAGGTTTTTTTTGCCAGGGCACCCAAAATTGAGTGATATATGAAATTCTGGGTTAGCTCAACCATTGAGCTACTCATGTGACGCTTTTATTGATATATCAAAAAATGGAGAAGAATATAGAAATATTGGCATCTAAGGGCTTCTGACATATCGTTGTCTGGTTACTTTCTTTATA
The DNA here is from genome assembly GCF_059751285.1 of Brachycentrus maculatus. Taxonomy (NCBI): domain Eukaryota; kingdom Metazoa; phylum Arthropoda; class Insecta; order Trichoptera; family Brachycentridae; genus Brachycentrus; species Brachycentrus maculatus. The sequence continues at coordinate 1,045,074 of NW_028280931.1, read as the reverse complement.
CACTTATAATATTCACCATTTTAAACATGATACACAATGTCATATTTATTTGTATCATTGCTTAAATATTTTTTTTTGGGTTTGAGATAATCCCAAATGATAGTAAACTTGTTAAAATGCTCTGTATTAATACAGTTATAGTATGAATTGTGATTGAATTAAATAATTTGTACACCAAAAGCAAAAACAAAAAAAGGTTTTGCTTTCCGAATGAGCGCATATAAAAGTAGGTAATAATATAAATGATTCTTTTCTTAATTTTTTGTGGATCAATTTGATATATCGCTCACTCCTTTCAAGAACGTCATAAATCAAAAATCGTCAATTTTCATTTGTGCATGTTTTCGGAATGCCTAGAAAATGTACTATATCCCAGCAAAAGAGGCATATTTGTAACTTAATATTTATCTGCTACAGGGCAGAAAGTGTTGTTTTTGCATTTTGAAGAAAAGTATTGTTTGATTATTTTTTTTAAATATACTAAATATTTTTCAAATGCAAGAAAAACAATTAGGTTTTACCTAAAAAGATCTGTTGCACAGTAAAAAGTTCAATAAGTGGCTTGTTATTTATTTTGAATACATTGTATTATATTTTTGAACTTTAAAAACGTTCTCCTGAATAATCAAGTTTTTTAATTTATGACGTTCTTGAAAGGAGTGAGCGATATGTACTATATAACTCTATTTAACATATTATTGTATAACGTACAATGCAAGACAAATAAGATGTCACTAAAATAAATTTTAATAGAATCATAAATGGTGTTTCGACTTCTACCTAATACATAATGCTATTTTTGAAAGCTTTTGTGGGAAATATACGCAACATTTTTCCGGTCAAATATTTTGTAACTTCCTCTATTTACAGGATGAATAAAAAAGTGGTTTGGAATCGATGTTACACATTCAACGAAAATCTGAATATGGGTATTGATCACGATAGTTATTATTTGGATAGGTGGACTTATATAATTATGTGGTTGTGATTACAAAATGTGTAATTTGTCCTACTGTGTATACCGGGCATTTTTTTCTATGAATCAATAATAAAATACTTTTATATTACATATGTTTATTATTAACTACCAAATAATATACATATGTATTATATTAAGTAAGTATATACAAAATGTTCTTGAATCTGTTTGTCTCATATAAATAATAAGTTTGAAGGGTTAGGTATATTTAAGATGGGCAATATACAATAACAAAGAACAAGGAACACCAGGATAAGAGAAATATGCGAGATCCAAGGCGTCGTTAGGTGGGGAAGAAAACGAAGAAGACAATTCTTTGCGCATGTTAGGAGAATGGAACCATCCAGACTCCCTCACATTGCACTGCACGGCCAATTCCAAGATAGACGAATCCCAGGCAGACCACCAAAGAGATGTATTGACAGCTGGGAATCAACATTACAGGAGACTTATCCTTCTTACTAAACAGGCCAAAAGGCCTAGACCAAGAAGATGAAGAAAAAATAAATTTGGAAGCGAAGAGCTTGTATGACTTTTCTCACATTCTTTGTATGACAATTAGGCCATAAGGCTTACACCAAGCAAAAGAAGAAGAAGAAGAAGAAGAAGAAGAAGAAGAAGAAGCAGAAGAAGAAGCAGAAGAAGAAGCAGAAGAAGAAGAAGAAAAAGAATACGACAAAAATATCCAAAGATGTTTACATAAATATAAAATTAAGATGATTATTTCGTTGATTTCATACGGCGAACCAATTATTCCCAGAATATTGATGATTTCCTGTGGTAAGCTACAAAAAGCTTAATCGATCCAACACACGTTTAATGTTTCTTCATAAACTATGAAATCAGAAAAAAGTAAATGTTTAACTTCCTCTCTCGTCTGTTCGGACATGTATTATTTCGTTAACTCGCTAAAACAAGATATTTAAGCTGTCGTAAGGTGCTTGACCCGACAATCAATCAAAGCATAGAAAAAAGGTAATTTGGATGTTAAATCGAGACATAACCGAGTGCCTTGAGGTAGGAACACCGTGTTTAGTGTCATCTGTCCTGCCGTACTAAGCACACAGGGTCAATGCGGGGAAATTAATCATTTATTTAAATTCATTAATAATTAAACATTATTTCATAAGTATAATAAAATAATGATTTAAATAATTAACTGTACTTTTGGGAGCGTAATGTCCGCCTTTTGTCCGCCTCCGTAGTGTAATGGTCAGCACGCTCGGCTACCGTTCTGGAGGTCCCGGGTTCGATTCCCAAGGGGGGTAAAATAAATATAAGTGATTTTTTCACTGTAATATTTATTCAATATTACCATGGACTGGTACCTGAAGCGGAGGGCTGATCACCTTTCCTTCATGTGTACACGATTAAGATAACACTACGTTAATATGACACAGTGCCCTATGCACCATTGGGGTGCGGATAAGGGCTTTATTATTTTATTATTATTTTGGGAGTGTAGTTATCCCAACGTCATTTATTTTTAATCACAGTTACAACGTTTACACTATACATTATTGAAATTATTAAATACTTTACTTTTTACTAAAAGAAATACGTATGATCAGTTCTTATTAAAATAAAATATTTTTTTTTACATATAATCATAGAAAGGATGAAGAAGAATTGTGAATGAAAATTTGAGCACACTCAAAAACAGGATTATGATTTTTAAACTTATATTACTTTGGCATTTACACTATCTTCAGTCATCTTAACAAAATATTAGTCATTTTAGTAAAATACTATACTCACTAGGATTATAGTATATTGGTTTCAAAGTGAATCCTTTTCTTCTTCAGGACAAGTATTACACCAGTACCACACTAATATGCACTAATTTACGAGTTTTTGATGCATATTTTTGTAGGCATAAGTGCGTCAATACTGATATGGTAATGGTGGATAGTATTTGCATGCTGGTGTAGTCCTGACGAAGAGACGGGTACATGCTGAAACCAGTTAACTTAAATCTCAGTGAGGTGTTATTTATAAACTTATTTCATTTTAAAAACTAATCTTTTGCCGTAGTACCCGAGATTATTATTCTAAAATATCTGTTACTTCCTTCGTGTTGAGTGTTTTCAGTTGAATGTTATCAGAATACTGTGAATACAACGAGTCAACGTGCGTGCCATGTATCTTTTCAAACATTCGACAAATTTCAACACTTCAAATAGAACACATGGCTGGACGTATTTTAAGATCGAGTGAGTAATATTCCAATAAGATGAACAAATACTAGGTAATGATTAATTTATTCAGCTGTACTGATTACTCCACTTGCGGCCTTCGGCACCTGTCTACTACATACTATAATAACACGTTACTCCGGTAACGTGAACTATGCGGATAGATATCTACCTACCACGTAATGTACGTTTCAGGGTCGGCCTATTATTTTACGTTGACATCTGTTACACTTTAGGTCCAGAACACTAGAAACAGGTTGTGTTATGGGTATGAATTATGAAACTCAGCGCGACGACTCCTCACACATTTGTAAAATGATTAAGATAAAACTGTTTCCAACACTTGATTAACCATTTTTTTAACCGGTGTCATTTTGAAGCTTGAACTTCGTAATGTTTTTAAGTATGTGAACAAGTTTTTTTGTCTGTTGCGTAATGGACCTTGTCTACAAAACGATTTTTTGCTGATGTAACTATGTTAGTTTAAAGATAAACTCCTCGGATGTTCATGTTTGACTACGATGTTGTTTTATTGTTATTTTAAAATGTCGTGATAATATCGGGATATGTTTGATTTGTACATGCCTTAAAATATATTCGTCTTTGCCACATTTTGTTATCTATCTTTTAAAACGTCGTGCGGATCTCAAATTTGCTAGGAATCATTAATTATAATAAAAAAATATGCATCTTAATTAGTTTTTCCCTATTTCGCAAAAATACACAAGATAAATCGTAGGCAAAATAGACGTATATGAGTTTTTATAAAAGTATTTTATAAAAAAAGTCTCGTTCGAGTTGACACACAGTGACTGCCTAATCAATAAATGAAAATATATAAAACATTTGCCTACAATTTTATTGGATAAAAACTTTCCAAAATACTTTTATGATATGAATATGAATATAAGAAAGAGGAGGTCATTTATATATCTTTTATTTTATTTATTGTTTCGGCATTAACTTTGTGGTAAGACATGTTACAATAATTAAAGAAAACACTTCGTTTTTTACCACTTGAGTTTAATTATAGACTACATGTTTCAGAAGCTAAACTTCCATCATTCAGGTCTGTATAATAACTAAAATATAAAATATAAAATTGTTCTATAAATAAGGATAGGGGGAAAGTAAGGGGAAGGGGTTAGTCAAGGAACGGAGTTTGAAAACAAAGGAAAAATTGAAAGCAATGGCGAAGAATTTTGAAACAATATATTATTTAATAAATTATTATTAGAATTCAGGTTTTTTTGTATTTCTAAATTTTCAAGATAATTCATAATTTGGCCTTTATATGGAACAAGGTGTAATAATTTTAATTTATGGGAGTGAAATGAGTGATTAGTATCTATTATATGATTTGCAAATTCCGAAAAATAATTACTAACAAGACCGCTTTGATGTTCTTTAATTCTAATCTTTAAATTTCTCGCAGTTTGGCCAATATATTTTCTATCACAATCTCCACACGAAATTTCATAAACACCACTTTTTTGTAATAAATCAATTTTAGATTTTGAGTTATCGAGGATTTTATGTAAATTATTATTTGTATAATATGCAGGTTGGATATGGGAGGGTAAGATTTTCGAAATATTTTTAGTTATTGAACCCGTATATAAAATTTTTCGCCAAGATTTATTTTTTATTGAATCATTATTAGGTGCTGAATATATGTATTTTTTGGTAAAATTATTTTTAATTTTATTTTTTAACATTTTATCTATTAGCGCGCTATTATACCCGTTGTTTTTTGCTATTAGTTTAATTGTGTTTAATTCACGATTATAATTTGAGTTACTGAGGGGGATATTAATTAGTCTATTTAATAATGAATGGAAACTGGCCATTTTATGTGAAATGGGATGAATGGAATCAGCTGGAATGACTGTGTCAGTGTGTGTTGGTTTACGATATATATTAAAATCTAATTTATTATTTATAACTTTAATCGATAAATCAAGAAAATTTAGGGTATTATCGTCATTTTTTTCCATGGTAAATTTAATATTATTATGTAAAGTGTTGATGTGGGTAAGGAATGAATCTAATTGTCTATCAGTACCAATAAAAATACAAAAAATGTCATCAACGTACCTAAACCATCTAAAAATACATGTTTTTACAATAGGATGATTAGAATTTAATAATTCTGTCTCAAAATCATTAAGGAACATATCAGCTAATACTGGCGAAAGAGGAGAACCCATTGGGAGTCCGTCTCGTTGTTCATAAATTAAGCTATTAAATTCAAAATAATTTTGAGATGTACAAATATCATAAATTCTAGTCATTTCTTTTACATACAAATCATCTAAATCTGAATCACATAATAGTTTCATAAAAACACTTTTGGCATCATCTATTGGGACGTTTGTGAATAAATTTACAATATCAAATGAAATAATTTTAGCATTAGAAGGAATATTTAAATATTTAGTTTTCTCAATAAATTCCAAAGTATTCTTTATGCTATATGTTGGTGAAAAATTTTTATGACATATAATTAAATGATTTAGTAATTTACAAAGTTTATAATTTGGCGCACTCACGTATGATACAACTGGTCTAATTGGAACATTTATTTTGTGTAATTTAGGTAACCCGTATAATCTTGGAATTTGGGGATTTTTATTAATAATAAAATCTTTAATATTATCAACAATGATAGTAGGGCAACGTTTAAGTACTTCTTTTAATTTCGTTTGATATTTAATCGTTGGGTCTTTTTTCAAAATTTCAAATTTTTCACTATCCAAAAACTCTTTACATTTGTTTATGTAATCAGTTTGATTTAAAATGACAATGCTATTTCCTTTATCTGATCTAGTAAAAATAAGTTCTTTATCATTTAAAGTCTGTTTTATATTGTTAACCAAAACACTTTCATTGTTCACATTCTTCTTTACTTTCGGTATGTTCTTAAATAAATCAGCACATCGATGTTTTAGAGATGGAGATTCTTTCCAAAGAGCAGCCTCTGTATCCACTGCTAATTGAATTAAGGGTTTTTCACTTGCATTTTGAATATTGTATTTCAAACCTTTTCTCAAAAGGTTCATTTCGTTATCAGGAAAATTATGTTGCGAAAGATTTACTACACGATCACTAAATTTATGGTTCGATGAATTTACACAGTCAAATTTAGTTTGGGTGGATTGATTTTCAATAAGTAATTTCAGTTTTTTATCTAATTTAATCTTCTTTTGAAATGCTGCAATACTTGCGAAATATCGTACCTTATCATCAAAGATATCCCATTCAATAGGGTGTAATATATGGGTTAATTCACAATGCAGATATTTTAAAAGAATTTTTATATTATTTCGTACAATAAAACAGGATTTCAGTTCTTATAATAGATACTAATCACTCATTTCACTCCCATAAATTAAAATTATTACACCTTGTTCCATATAAAGGCCAAATTATGAATTATCTTGAAAATTTAGAAATACAAAAAAACCTGAATTCTAATAATAATTTATTAAATAATATATTGTTTCAAAATTCTTCGCCATTGCTTTCAATTTTTCCTTTGTTTTCAAACTCCGTTCCTTGACTAACCCCTTCCCCTTACTTTCCCCCTATCCTTATTTATAGAACAATTTTATATTTTATATTTTAGTTATTATACAGACCTGAATGATGGAAGTTTAGCTTCTGAAACATGTAGTCTATAATTAAACTCAAGTGGTAAAAAACGAAGTGTTTTCTTTAATTATTATATATCTTTTAATTAACACCAAGGTTTTTAAGCCTATTCACTTTGGGATAAACCAATCAGTAAAAAAAATTAATTATTAAAAAAAACTTTGTCCATGATTACACACAACTGTAGAAAGATAATGCTAACAAAGATGTTAGGATTTTACTATCCTCTGTAAAAATATAATTTTATGACATGTGTCATTTTTTTTCAAAGGTCTTCATTTGAAATAGCCAGCGTCTCGGTAGCAATTTAACTAGCACTGTAGAACAGACTAAAGCAAAAATATTTAGTCTTAAATATTTCATGTACTGCATTGCCAATGTGATGTTAGTCTCCAGTTGATGAGTTAGTTGCTAAATCTACATAATAGTTTGTTATACCTACTACGTATTATACGAAGATCTCGTTCTCAACGAATATTTGAATTGATTAATTAATTATACCTGTCAGCTTAATTTTTTTCATCTCGATGAAGTCATTTCGCTTCAGAAGTTTTAATCCATTACATGAAAAACTAATAGGTTTTAATGTGAAAAATAGTTTATCGTCATCTTGAATAGAGGTCTTTAATTGGTTGGAATACCAATATGAAGATACCAACATATTTATTTTATATATTATACATGTAAGTATACCTACGTTTAAATAATCTCATACAAACAAATACGTATATTCTTTATTGCACAAATAAGTAAAAGTAAATAATATTTTTTGCGTATGAAAAACATTATATAAGTGTTAATAATATGAAAAACATTAAATGTTATTTTTAAATGAAATATATAAAAGATTTATTATTATTCTCAGAATAAAGTAAAAATATTTTTTTTTGCTTTAAAAAAAAATTGTGTTCTTATTAAAGTAAATGTATTATTCTTCACTAGTTCTTTTTAAATGTGTGTATTATTGAGCATAGTTTATAATTAACTTGGACGTTAGATAATTAAAAAAAAGTGTGATGTGGTTAAAAAAAACGATGTTTCTTCTACTTGAAAAGTGATGGAAAAAAGTTTTTGGGCATTAAAGGAAGATCTTTTGAATGATTACAAAAATATAGCCATCTTTATAACGGGCGTATATAATGCTGATTTATTTTCACAGTTGGAGAAATAAAATGAAAAAGTATAGGAAATTTGAAAAGACATTTTTCCTTTTATGACGGGGCAGCAATTTACAAGCTTCGAATTAAAATAATGTGAGAAACACCATAAATTTATACCATACAATCTAGAATTTGTATCTAGTAACTACCATCTATTTAATATTAAAAAAAAACAACTGATAAGTCATGTGGTGTTTATTTTTCAATATCATAATAACTTCATATTGTTGCTATTATTTCCTTCAATGATAATTACTTTGGGTCCGATTTTATCATACCCATGCACATTTCAATTTTTCAAACGGAGACTTATCCTATTCAAATCACCGTTGAATATATGATTTAGTACCTGTATGTGATAAAATCTTTTTAAAAGTGAAATCGATTAACGAAGTGTCGTTCATAATATTATATTATACGCTAGCAGGACTTTCCAATAAAGTAATTTATTGATGTTATATAACTTGCTAAAGGAATCCAAAGTGGCCAACCAAACCTGATGACGATGACTTATTTTCAGGTGGTGATTACATCAAGTCGTTAGGCAACTGCTATGAAAATCACATAAATAATATCGGCAAATAAAAATGCAACGCGTGTCATAACTTTCTCCAAAGATTATGTGCATGAACCGATCGATGAGGACGGTTGTGGATCGGTAAGGTCCCAATTACCGTGCTAAAACAGGTTAAAATCGAAACGAATTTTAAATTAACAAAAATTTGTAAATTATTTGTAAAACTTCAAATATTTGGCAATCAAACATTTCAATAGACTCCCTAAAGAAAAAAAAAATGATATAAAACTACTTAAGAAAAAAATTAAAGCTCTATACAGTTAAATCTTGAAAAAATATTAAAAAAAAAAACAGTTATATCTTTTATTATATAACATTAAACCACGAGTGTAAGTCCCTCTCCAAGCACAAGAGCGCAGTCTCTTTTATGGAGAGATACAGCGAATCGAAATATAAAAGTTCTCCATATGTATAAATGATTCAAATGTATTATGTTATAAATAAAAATGTAAATATATTAAATGACTAAAAAAAATTCAACGCACACGTATATCGTATAAATACCGTGTAAAGTGAGTAAGTTATATAATGTATTTTTGACATACGTTAAATTGAATGATTAAAAATGCCTCGAGTTTGATTTATTTATTGGGCAGTCACTTTGTGGAAATATCTATCCATTTTTAATTTAAGTTTTACTTAAAAATACTACTATTTCATGAAATCTATTGTGACATCATTTTCAAACACCATAAGTGACTTAAAAATATTGTTATCTAGACTTCTAGCTTCCCACACGGTGTTTGAAAATGGTGCGGAATGCATCGAAACACGTAAAAATATATTCAAAGATATTAAAAAAAACTGCAAGTTTGGTAATATCGTTATTCAATTTTAATTACATCTAATCTTGCTCTTACATGCTAGTTTAAGGTTAAAAATATTTTTTATAGTACTGTGTAAATCTGATCGTTAAAGGCGAGTTTTTGCACTCCAGATTCATTGGTATAAGAGTGAAATTGTGTTTATAAAAGAATACAGTTGCCGAGTGTTTAGGTGAAGGATATTACTGCTATATTGGAAAGGAATTGGAGGAAAGGGAGAATCGTAGCATCAACCAGTGCATTCTCGCTCAACCTTGTGCATGATTCTCTTGAATTCATGTATTTAGTAAAAAATTATGTCCTTAAGAGTCTCGGTACATATTACTTAATCCTAGAATATATGACGGACATCTGATCTATGGCGAGCACCGAGTTAATAATGTAATGACTAGTAGAATGTATTTAAATTTTTTACCTATATTTTATGTTCGTATTTAATATATAGTTCTCAAATAACATTTTGTACTGATTTTGGAAAAATATTTTTAGTGAACACTTTCGGTAAAATGTGAGTATTTTTACCGTCGTACATTTTACGATAGTCCCGTAATAAGGTACATTAAAACAAGTCCCGTGGTCCAGGGATTAAGATATATCTTTAGGCGAAGTTTGCATTGCTTGTTCGCTGTACATCTAAAATAAGGCATTTCATAGAAGGCTCTCGAACTTGACGCTGATCATGTTGACAACTGCTGGCCAAATTATTTGATATTTTTCAATTTTCTATGACTGTTAGAATCTTCATGGAATTTTGCTGGACATGTGTGATGATCACTTTTATCGTGTACTTACGTTATGTAAATATTATAATATCCAGCTGTGTGAATATCATTATTATTTTTATAGACAGTTTTGTATTTTTTTTCGAAGATATACATTTGAATAATGTAAAAAGTATTATACATGTTACGAAAATTAAACAAAAAATCTTCGTAAAGTGGGTGTTATTATATATATATATGATATTTAAATACACATACTCAATGTTTTGTGTATAACGCTTCTTATATGTTATAAATTATTTATTAAGAATTAAAAGTTAAAATAACCCTTTCTCATGTTTTTGACATTGATCGTTTATTTATTTGTTGATCCCATAGATAATAACTCAAAATTCATGAATGAAACTCAAACGTAATAACTCAATGAAGGCGGAAAAACTACGGTTATACTAATACATTTATTGTTTTAAAGATTTTATATTGTAGAAATCTCATAAGATACAAAGAACTTTGTGAGAAGGGAATAAGAAAGTCTAGGCATTTAAAGTTCTCGCGATCTGTCATCGTTTGGTTTAAATGATTATTTTATACAATATATAATATTCACGATTTAACCACTCATATTTTTTGTACCTTTCGAGATACCTTTCGAAAGAGAGAAGTCGGGAGTCAAAATCGATATTGACGAACAAAGTTATGGACTTTATTTTTACATATTGAAATACTCATCTCGATCATAGGAACAAATACGCTTTATAACGATTTTGTATTGATGTGAGATAACATGTGGACAGTTCAAAGTAACATCTCGAAATCCTCTTTATTGTGTAATCGTCAGCTTCCTACTTCTTCAAGATGTGATGCCATAACAAAAATATAACTCTCGAGTCTTCACATTGAACAAATATTTACTCTAGCTGTCCATTTCATTATGAACCTCGTTTGTATGTTGGTATAGTATAGCAGCGTAGCTATCGTATAATATTAGACCCAATATACGATAAATCGCAATATTATTTTCTCTAAACTCAGATGACATTTGACGTAATAGATTTTTTTTCATAAAACATCGATTTTGTAGAACAAAAAAGTTCTTGAAAAGAAAATAGTTATTGAAAGGTAAGGAGATATATTTTTTTCAATACACATATGTTTTCTGAAAATTCGAATTCCAATGTATATTCTAAAAAAAAGAACGCCTGAGACCTTGGCCTTAATTTATGGTCAAACCTGAATTCAGAACTAAATTAACTGTATCTTAGCATAATTATTAAAATTTGTTTTAGTATATTTTACTTTATTTATTTTCTCGTGTATGTATTAAAACAGATAAAAGTTTGAAAAAAAAAACTCCGTCAAGACACATAAGGTGGCTTGATGGGTTTCCGCATTTTTGATGTCGTTGATATATATATATATATATATATATATATATATATATATATATATATATATATATATATATATATATATATATATATATATATATATATATATATATATATATATATATATATATATATATATATATATATATATATACATATATAAATATGTATATGTATATATATATATATATATATATATATATATATATATATATATATATTTTTTTTTTTTTTTTTTTTAACAAATAAATGAAATTTAGAAGTAAAAAAATCTGCAGAGCAGTATTGAGTAAATTTTGTTTGTGTTATATATGTGTGTGTGCGTGTGCACGTGTTTGGGTATATATGGTGTACACACAAATACACACATATATTTTATATGAATTTAAAAAAAGATTACACTTTTAAGAATACAAAAATATCTGAATATCTGAATACAAAAATACTTGAGTGTTCTTTGTAATATAAATACAAAGCATACGTGATTATAAAATTTTGGAAAATAATGTATGTACTTTACATTATAAGATTAATTTTTGCCTGTCCATGTTTATAGAATGAAAGATTGAAAGAAAAGTATTTAAAAAATCGTTTTTTTCTCTTATTAAATAACCACAAGGTTGTTTGAATATTTTTGAGCTAGCAGATCTGTAACATTAACTCGGTTTTGGCCTTAGCCATGATTTATTTAACAAAAGTCAAGGCGTGGGAGTCGTCTTGTAAATGAAAAAAATATTATCAATGTTTTCCATTCACAGCTATGTAACCTTCCATGATAACACTTATTGATTTTAGTCTAAACAGTGATTTATGAAGTATGCCTCCACGTTTGTTTTAAAACCTTTTACATTACGTAACATATGAATGTAAATGATTCTTGAACGTGAATGATTGTTGGAAGCAATATAACTAGCATTTAGAAATCATTTAAGATATTTTTATGAATGGCGAGATATCTTCTAGATACCAACACAATATCAAGCTTCTGTGTTTCCGTCATAATACGAATATTACAACATTTTGAGTGTGTCCAAATACTTGTTCGCACATCTGGATTATCTCCAATTAAAGGAGTTATTTTTCAATTATTTTTTGACATCTCATCAAAAATGAAGAGAATATGGATGTCTGAGCATTTACGGGGCTGATGACCGTTAAAGGCTGGTTTAAGTGATCACTTTACACACGTGTAACATTTACCAATTCTACCAATTATTGACAACCACGCTACTCAAATTCTTGGAAGTTCTACATATATGAACCAATTTCGAAACATTGTTCTTGAATCACTAGAACTTCACTAGAGACATCTATTGGTGAGATGAGAATGAATCCGTAAATGCACAGACTTTCATATTCTTCTTCATCATTGATGAGATGTCAAAAATAATATACGAATATTATATTAAAATTTAGTAATAATAGTTCACAAATTCTCGCTTTCACTCACCTCAGGAGTAATTTATATCAAGATTCTTATTGATATGTCAACATAGATGATGAAGAATGTAGAAGACTGCGTATTAACAGGGTTTGATGGGTAGACTAGTGAATATTACACATATATACACATATATACAGTAATCATTCAAAATAGCATTTGACAAGCCTTGTGAATGCCCAGACTTCCATATCGTTCTTAATCTATGTTGAAATATGAATAAAAAATATTAATTATATTAAAAAGTCATATTATTAATAGCTTATATCGAGTTTAACAATTGGTCATCGACCTGTGGTCCAAAATGTTCGCAATTTTGATACACTTCCTTTAGAAACATCGTAAAAAAATCGATTTAAAAATTCTATACAGTAAACTGGGTCATCAGTTTGTATTTTCACTTGTTGATGAGAACATCTTAGTTCTAGAAACTAGTCGTGTTTAAATTAATAAACTCAAAAGGTGGTCTTATACGAGAGTTTTATTTTTATATTGACGCTCATTTTGAACTACTATTCTTTGAGCACCTGAATACAAGGCAACTGACTATGAAATAATGGACAAAAAGTGGAATAACCAGTCACCCCCAAAACTTGAAATGCTCTTCAGCGACATGTTTGGCGATGCAGACGTAATAATATTATAGAAATATTGTGTATGTTGTATTATACATATATATATAAAAACGAGGATACTTGCCGGATTCGGAGAACAACTTTTCACATTGCTGTAAGATACTCTGTCTGAAACTCTTATCGGAGTGAGCGACCCATGAAGTCGATTAATGTAAACTCTACTTTAATTTTCGAATGAAGATGTAAGGACACGTAAAATTGGTAATTAATTGAGAGTTGGGTAACAAGTTTTTTTTTACTGTCTTCTCATCTGTTGCGCAAACTGAGGTGATAAATCATTATTAGTTGTATGTCCATTCTTCATACGTGTTTTTAAATTTTGAATTCATTTATATAACTTTTTTCATCAAACTCTTATCCCCATCTGTTGGTACTGCATAGTATAGTGTTATTTTTCGTTACATAATTAAGAAAAGGTTAGTGGCCCTACGTTTCAAACACCTGTCGAGGGTAATATTAACTAAATATTTTAGTCAAAAATCACTCACTATTTATTTATATATTAATCTTCTGGGATTCGAACCCGGAACCTCAATTGCGGTAGAAACATGTTTGAACCCCTACACTATGGAGATAGACAACAATATTATTATTTTTAATTATTACTATACTACATATATTATTAAATAAATTACTGTAGATGTTTTAATCAGAATACAAAAACTGGTTATTTTCATTGATAAATTTGATCAAATATCGATTACGTAAAAAATGTCGCTTACGAACACATACATCTGTTGTGATATATGCAAAAATATATACATATTATGAATTCTTCTTCCTGCCTCCATCCCAACTTATTATCTTTGTAGACTGTTGGAGTCAGCACTCCACATCCTAAGGTTATAGATCCTTCTGTCATAGGTAACGTCACCTAGGCCATGACTTCAAATCATGTTTTCTCTCTGCAGCATCCATTATTTTTTTGGCCTTGATATATTATGAATGGCAGGAAAAAAATATAAATTTGAAACATCCAAACGACTTCAAATATTTCCTTCTCTGGACCCTCGGAATTCACAAGAGAATAAAGCTACATTATATTCTCTTTAAATGATAAAACTGTTTATAATTCGTCGCGGCTTGTATTGTAGAGGTTGTCTGAAAGTCTTCACGTATTTTCGGCATTGTTTCCTTTTTGGTCATTGTCATTGTATGACACATTGCATAGTTTCATTTTGGAAATATTATAGAAATGGCCGTGAATTTGAATAATCCGTGTCTCGTGAATGTGGAGAAACTCCTAATGATCTTTAATATAACATTTCGTTAGTCTTGACATGAAAATATAAATGTACCTATTCATAGTTGTGTTACATACTCGTGAAACGACGAACTGAGCACTTTTGAGAACTGAGAACTGAGCAGTGTTGTAATTTCAGTAATAATTTGTTACTGTATGTTGAATGACCATGTAAAATTCGCGTGTAATTGCTTGGTCAGCTGTTTTGTAAATGAATTCCACAGGTAAATACAAGGTACATCACACAACCTGTCCCACCCCTCGTTCCTTGAAAATGTTACCACTAACATCTCATTGTCATATGGGTTGAGTTTAATGTCGTTGGAAATAAAGCTACAGTTTTTTTAATACATTAAGTTTATTTGAAAAAAATAAACATAATTTGAAGATTTTGTTCCTTTTGCTGGCGGTGAACAAAACTGGTAGATTAAAAATAAACTAACGCTTGACTAACGTCCTTATTAATTAAGGATAATATTGTTTCTTTTCACATGGGGCTAGATTTTTACATTACAAGTAACAAACATAATCCTCTGAAACGTCCAGTGCAAATTTAACCTTAACTTAACTTAAATTTAACTGACACGTGCAAAATTTTTATTAAAGCAAGTCATTGATTTTATGTATATTTTTTTGTTTCCAGATATTTCTAGGTAAAATTGCATTAGCATAAGAGTAATCGTTTTATTAGGTATATCGTCGTCGTACAGGAGGAAGTGACCAACTTACAAAACGTAAAATGTTCTGGAGGGCCATTTAAGTCACTTTTGCTTAGCAAGAAAATAAACATCAATGCGGTTAGTCATTTTCAACAAGTCAATATATTATACTTCCAAGTTAAAAATCCTTTGGGATTTTTTCAGGGCAATATTAAGCTAGTAAGATATCAAATAGTCAATGATCACGTTTTTGTAAACAAATGCACTTGGTCACTTTCTCCTGTATGACTGCGATATATAGGAATAAAACAACAACAAAATTTGTTTTTCTTTGGTGGTCTGCCCGGTAGTCGACTACCTTGGGGTTGAAAAGGACAGGCCACAAGGCCTACACCAAGCAGAAGAAGAAGAAAATAGTTTTTTCTTTCCATTTTTAATTATTTTGTTTTGTTTGAAAAACGATTGGGTTTCGTCGTATCCGGTACTTCACTAGTCAGAGGATGTCGATAACGAAGAAACACAGTTGCTCATCAAATAAAAGTAAATAAACCTATCGTTGTTATTTTATTACTTAATATAAAGTACTTATGTACAATATTTATATTATATTTCCATGTACGAGCACCTATTTTTATGCGTTTTGAAATAACTTAATTTTACAGTTATGAAATCTTACTTAACCAATATCATTAAATTTTAATGACCGGTATCCACCACGTAATCGAAATATTCCAATATTTAAATGACACGAATTAAATATTCAATAGCCGACAATTAAGCGACGTTTTTGGTGTAAATTCATTAGCGTTTAATATGACGCCAATAAGCGAATCGGTGGCAAGGTTAGGGATTGAAAATATTGACTTCTGAATATCATAATACTGTTTAAATAAGCTTGTATTGGTGTATGTTAGTTTAAATAGAAATAAATCCCAACTAACTGTGGGTATTGAATCGTGATCAAAACTATTCGCGCATTATGCATTTGCTCATTGATGTGAGAATTATAGGGATCGAAAACCAGTGATTATTTGGGACTTTAAAATTTTCTGTAGCTTGGATTATTTATAGTAATTTAGAAATCAATATCTTACTCTGTTACCTAAAAATATTTAAATAATAAATATTTACAAAAAATTATTCAGTACTAATGTTTCAGAATCACTGAATCAGGTTCATATTTCTCTTCGATATTTTATGATGAATATTATTAGTAAGGGATGTTGTGTGAGTTTAGCCTGATCTATTTAAGCATTTTTATTTATAATACAGTCGATTTCAACGTACTGTTAAATAAATATTAATTATTTATTTGATTTGTTCATTTCATTTCATCCTTAAGAAAATCTAAAATGTTATATACATACATTAATTAAAAGTATTCGTTTCTTTTTCAATTTATTAATTTTATTAATAAGGTTTATCTCAGCCTTGCATTTTGTCCTTATTTTACTATTCGAATATCTATCGAACATCGTTTTGCTGCACATGCGTCACGTTTCGACTGCATTTTTAAAATAGTGTAAGTTCTTTAAAAAGGCAATAAATGGTTGTCGATTTCTGCGCATAAGGAACCCAATATATAGTGCCAAGGTCACGCGACAGATGGCGCTTGTAACCTACAAAGCCCTCACGCCTTCTGAACTTATAAGGGCAGTCAAGGAGGGCCACGCCGCCGGTACCCAGTATCCAGTGCCTACTATAGCACAATAATACTCTACAATTCTCACCATCTGACCAACTGCCACTCAACATTCGTGTTGCTATGCCTGATGAAAGAGGTACAGCGGACCTCAACTTTCGCACATGATCGGTTCCTGAAAATTTGTGCAAAAGTTAAATGTTCAAAAGCAGAAATATAAAATATTTTTTTATATTTACGATATTTTCTTAATAAACTTGTCAAGAGTTGTATTTTTCTATTTTTTTTATTTTCTTAGAGAGTTATGTAACGCCCTACGCACTTGAGATATCAGTTCTCCATTGGGATCACATTCAATTCAGTACATACATAACACTTTTCACAGTACGTACCTGGTTCATATGCATTTCATAGTGTGAAAGGAAAACAACTGTATGGAAACAAATCATTTTTGCATTATTGGCAAAATAAAGTTTTTTTTTAATGTGCAAAATATCAAATTGTGCGAAAGTCGAATGTGCGAAAGATGAGGTCCGCCTGTACTTAATTTTATATAACTCGATGTCTTCCCGACTGTGTCACGCTCCGACACCTCAAGTACTACGTTTGTATGTGAAAATTGCTCTAATCCTATTGTGTTAGCTTCGTAATTTGATAATAAACAACAGAATCAACATTCCGATTTAAATTAGACGACGACAGTACGTAACCACAAAACTTATGATTTTCCTTTGTATAAATCGCATCCTTGCCTGGTATAAATTTTTCCATATCTCGTTTCTAAATACACCTGTAATATGATAATAATTTGGTCCTTAACATCTTCCTGGTATACCTGATTCAATTGCAGATTGTTTTCTATATAGAATGCTATATAATGTATCGTATATAAATAGTACATCTTTTTTAAATCTCGTACTTTAAATTTTGAATATTGAAGATAATTTTACAGGAAAAATGACAATGTGTTGAGTTGTTTTTAAAAAAATAAATTTTCTTGTTGTGTTATCAGAGAACATTTATAAAATATTAAATCATTTATAAAAACACTCTCAATCACATATTGACCGTCAAGAATACGTGATTAAAAATATATATTGTATATTCAAGATATAATTACAATATTGGTTTTCCATTGATTTCACGTAAATTCAAAAAGAAGTGAAAGAGTATAACTGTCATACTCGTAATTCTAGAATCATATTGTAATACGCAGAATTACTTACTAATTAAAATATAAGTATGCGTCTTATTTTAGAGGAACTGTCCACTCAGGAAATTTCTCAGAAAAATGTGAACAGCAATGGGATTTTTTTGTATCATTAAATATTAACTGTACTGTTATGCAATAAATATATATTTTTTGATATGTGTGTGACTATAGCTTGATCCAAATAACGAGGTACTGAGAATGAACACAATTCTATGTAGTCTCATATAAAAACACAGCTAAAAAAGGTGGACTCGTTATAAACAATACCTACATTCATTAGCCACTCTTGCGTTCTGCGAATTAAAATAACGATAATTATTTAAGCATTCGAACGCCTACCATTTGACGTCAGAGCAGCTCTTGAGCCTGAGAATGTCAATGTTTTTGACATTTTTACATACATTTTAGCAATGCCTTTTTTCTTCCCACTCGTTCTGCAAATCACTTCAAATGTGTAAAAAAATCTCATACATGTATACATAAGTAAATTTAGTATAAGAATCAAACAACCACAAAATAGGTTTTGCCAATGCCAATTTAACTTTTAATTTTTTATATATCTGACACGTGTTATATTTTATTGAAAAAAGTCTAACTAAAAAAAAGTCTACCTAAAAAATCTACCTAAAAAAGTAGAACTGCATTTAATAAATGAATAAGTGTGAAACATAATTATTTATTAATTATGTATAAGAATAAAACAACAACAAAATAGGTTTTTTTTGTACATATTTTTAAATTTTATTTTGATCGATAAGTGATTGAGTTTTATCATAATCGACACACAATATTACCATAATATTTCCATGTACGAGTACTTATTTTAATGGGTTTTTATATAACTTTATTTTAAAATCATGAAATCTTTCTTTACCATTATCATAAAATGTTTAAACCTGGTATTCACCCCGTATCTGAGATTTTCCAATATTTAAATGACACTAATTAAATATTGAATAGCCCAAAGTTAATCGACATTTTTGGTGTATATTCATCAGTATGTAATATGACGCCAATAGTTAGTGATTGAAAATATTGACTTGAGAATATAATCATACTGTTTAAATAGTCATGTATGTATAAGTTACAAAAATATATTCACGTTCAAATAAAATCTGATATAGAAATAAAGATTTTACATGAGATCGCCGTTAATATTATTCGTTGGAGCGCAAATATTATTGACCATTGTTAAGTCAAATTAGGTTAAAACTATTCGTGGATTGTACTCACAACAAAACAATTAAAACTATAACAATGTTCCTATATATTTTGTGTTTCTTTTACGATTGTTCACAATTTGCCTAACGGACCATAATACTTAATTGATTAATGATGTTTTTACCGGCGAAGTTTGAAGTTTCAACTTTCTCGAGTGAGGCGTTAAGCGACTTAATAACCTTTTTAGGATACTTTTTGCAACATCTTGTAATGTAACGAGGTAATTTAAAGTAACGTATGTATTTTAACATTTCCCTTTTACTCAGGATATGTTTAAATGTATCGAATGAGTCAAATGTATCGAATTGTTTGTTGAATAACCCATTTATTTAAAAAAGATCTGTTTAAAATTTTGATTTATAATATTTTACTCACATCAATGCTGGTTTCACTGGGTATAAAATAATGTATCTCGTTAGTGGCCAGCATTAATACACTGTATTAATACATTGAAAGCGGTCAGGCCAGGAGGCGAAATATCAGTGGGTATGCATGAGGATATGCATGAATGTGGAAGATGTGAAGATTGTTTGCAAAGACGGATTGGTGTGGCATTCTATTCTCTCTATCTACTCTAACTGTTTGTTAGTTATTATAGTTAGTTATACTACTTTGAATGAAGTTAATATATCAATTATGGACATTTGGTTTATCTACTTTTCATAAAAAATATATTGAATATTGGTCTTCTTGTCTCAATCCCAACTTATCTGTAGACTGTAGAGGTCAGCTCTTTTTGTTCTCAGGTTGAAACTCCTTCTATGTCGGCAATATTACCCAGTCCATGCCTTCAAATCATGTTTTCTTTCTGCAGCATCCAAAAGTTCTTTAGTCTTCCTCTGGATGTTATTCGATGAAGATCCACGGCTACTGCCTGGTTCACAATAAGATAAAGTTCTCTGCCTCCTATGTATCCATACCATCTCAATTACCTTTCTTAGTAATAAATATGTAAGCATAAATTCATATGTTATTTAATTAGGTTGTGAAAACTATGATAAGTATACTGTAATTTCATTACTTGTGTGATTTCATTACTATAAAGTAGTAATTACAAAGTTGCCTTCTACAAAGAAGGCATTAGAACTCCATAACGTGCCAGAATGCGAACAGTTCCTTGTTTGGGTATAAGTAAATAGTAGGTGCTGTAGGAAAACTTTCCATTTCAAAGAATCCATGCGTCAGTCAAATGGGCACTATTGAAATATAATAAAATATATACAATGTTGATGAATGATTTGTGGGATTTTTTGCCGACAATCGTTCATTCATACGAAACAATAAGATTCCGCAAGTCTAACGTCATTTCTGCACATAAGGTGTATGGTGTATGACATACCATATTAGAAAACCATGCATTGAATAATAATTTTGAATACGCACATTGAATAAGAAGCGTCTGCACAATGATGCTGGGCTGTGAATACATATTATATTCAAATTTAATTTATTGAGAAAAAAATCGTATCTGTCTACTATGATACCTATCTGTGTATCTACCATATTGTACTAGATAATTATTTATTTTATACTGACGTGGTGAGTGTGTCCAGTTACCATGTCTAGGTTTTGGGTTCTATTCCAGGTAGGGTGTATATAATAGAGCCTTAGATGGCTCTGACCCTCGAGTTTACATAAAAAAGCATGTATTAAAAAATATTGTTTTCTCAGAAGAGAAAGAAAAGCATAAGAATGATCACATTTCGAAATTTCAATAGAAAATGCATGGATGATAATAGATTTCTATTTTTTTAAATACTAAGCCTCCACTCGTTACGAGTGATTTTAAATAATAATAGGTTTGGATAAAAGGTTAAGATATTTAAAAAAACATATGTGAATAAACATTGATAAAATTTTCTAAGAATATACTGCGAGTTTTGTGTTTGTATTGGTTATAGTTTAATGTACCATACATACAAGGTACGAAATTTATTTATGATAGTGTATGCAATAACCGTTAAACATCATTATATTAGAAGCCACCGTGTTATTTCGTCGCAAATAAAATGTTAGTACGCGCTGATCCTTGTACGGGTAAGGAGATCTCGCGTAGGACGACTCGGACAAAGGAGAAAACGGCTCGTGTAGGCGAGTCCGCAACAGCCAGCCCGCTCGTGGAATGGGAACGGTGACCAACGACGTAGTTTGCAGTTTGCCAACGACGCACTGCCCATTGTAGGATTCTCTCATCACTTCAACGTAACTATACCGCATTGACGGCTGGCCCGCTCGAGTCTCTTTGGTTAACGACTTGCTGCTAGAATAGAAAGCTCGATCTTGTGTTTTACATTGTGCTCAGTAGCGTTAGACAACGGACACATCAAGCTTTATGTTAAATAAATTATTTTGGACGTGATTTCTAGTCATGGAGTGTTTCTTATGGTACCCCCCACAAGAAAAACAGATTTTTCATTTAACTGTGCGTACCTCTAATAAGGGTCATGTAAAATACACTTACGCACACACATACACACACACAAACTATATATATATATATATATATATATATATATATATATATATATATATATATATATATATATATATATATATATGTAAATAAATATATATATATATATATATATATATATATATATATATATATATATATATATATATATATATATATATATATATATATATATATATATATATATATATATATATATATATATATATTTATTTTATTTTATTTTATTGGAAGAAAGAACAACAGTTACGATATATGATACATACAGAATACAAAAAATAAAATCATGAGTACCAATTATAGTTCTTCACAACTATACATAAGAGAGGCCTATATAAAGGAAGAGACATGAGACAAGGATGGGATAAAGAGAAAAGGAGATGGCAGTGATAGGAAAAGAAGAAAAGGAAAGGACAGGGAATAGAATTACTTTTTTAGGTTTATAAGATTTCGAACAGTTTAGCTTTAAATTTTGAAAGATTGGGGTAGAACATATCAAGGTGTGTACAACATTCATTAAATTTCCCACAACTTCGATAAATAAAGGAATTTTTCGAATAGTTCTTTGTTGGTGCTGGATTATAAAAGGTATGACTATGCCTATTGATTCTAATTGGACAGTGAAAAGGTATCTCCGCAAGAAGATAGGGGCTCTCAGTCATATTATTTATAACTTTATACAAAAAACATAAATCTGATATATTCCTACGTTTACTAAGTGAAGATAATTTATGGAAGGCTAAAGATTCTTCGTAAGAGTTGAATCTTAAATGAAGCTTACCATCCAACATTTTTAGAAATTTATTTTGAATACGATCAAGTTGAGCTATATATATAGCGTACTGAGGGTTCCAAACGACTGAGGCGAATTCTAGGTGACTACGAACATAAGCGTTATATAAAGTTACAAGAGATGATGTATTTTTAAATGGTTTAGTGGTTCGAAAAATAAAACCTAAGTTTCTGTAGGCCTTATTAACGCAGGCTTCAATATGTGAAGAAAACAAAAGTTTCTCGTCCATTATGACGCCAAGGTCTCTTAATTCAGTTTTCCTGGTCAGCCGACTATTGTTAATTTCATAATCAAACATAATTTTATTTTTTTTTCTTGTGAACGTAATGCTAAAACATTTATTGACATTTAGAAAAAGCTGATTAAGATTACAATAAGACACTAGATTATCGAGATCGTTTTGCAACATGGAACAATCGTCTATAGACTTGACTCGTATAAATAACTTGGTATCGTCAGCAAACATGAGAAAATTTTGATTGATATATTTGTTAATATCGTTTATGTATATTAAAAATAATAATGGGCCCAGGTGGGATCCTTGGGGAACCCCAGAAGGAATCATAATGTAATTAGAAGTAAATCCTAGAACCGCTACCGCTTGGCTTCTATTTTCAACATAAGAAATATATATATATATATATATATATATATATATATATATATATATATATATATATATATATATATATATATATATATATATATATATATATATATATATATATATATATATATATATATATATATATATATATATATATATATATATATATATATATATATATATATATATATATAAATATATGTATGTTATAATAATAAATATATCGTCCTAAAAAAGGTTGATGATTTTTTTTTAAATGAGGTAATACGTTTTTAGATTATTTTTCTTATCTAAGTTAAAGATAAATTAATTAAATTTTTTAGTACTAAATTTATGGGTACAAAAAACAGATTTCAATCGCTTCTTGTTTTAATAAACGGCATGAACTTTTTATTATTTTAATTTAATTTTTATTGAAAAATATTTGTGATCTCAATATTTAGCACATATCAATTTATTTTCAATATCTGTCCTTTCATCTGGCATTTATTCAAACTTGAATTAAAATGCATACCCGCACACGTGTCATGCCATTTTTGCATCATGGTATATTTTGTATAAGAAACATGTTGAAAATACATATCTTAATATGCAATAAGTGTCCAATTAATGTATAAAATTCCATCATTTCATGGAAGAAAAATTCTTGGACACGACTTCATATATTTGAATGACAAAACGTCTATACGAAGTTATACACTAAGAGCGTCTTAAATTGCCCGACGATTAATAAGGATTTAAGGAGAATTCTTGGAAGCCGTATAATGAATAACGAGACACAATATTTAATAATGTCCAGATAACAATCGGATGAAAGTGTTTAATACGATTACATATCTTAAATCCGAGATTAATGTTGTCGGGAAACTGGTATTACTATCAGTTCGTGACAAGATGATATACGAAGTATTCCGAATTTATTATAACGTGAAGCATATACAAAACCAGTTTTGAAACTTTTTGAAGAAATTAATTATGTTTTTAGTCATTTGGATTTGTTGGTTTAAACTATAAATAATTTATATAGATTAAATAAATTTGAAATTGCTTTCATGATTTGATTATTATCTTCAATCAGTAATTAATGCTGTAAATCAAGAATTTATCGAAATAAATTTAATAAGGTGTGATAAAAATAAACATGCCACATTATACTGACATGCCACATTTTTTACTGTCAAAGCACGTTTAAATCCAACAATCCAACTATATCTAACAACCAACGAATAAAAAAATTAAAAAAAAACTTTCAAACATTAACTGATTCACTACAATTATGAAACGTGGAATTCTGTTTTTACATAACGATCCTGACCTTTCTCTTAACATTTTTTATCACGAAGTATTGAATAAACACAATTGAGAATAGTAGCCAACTAATACCAATACCAAAAAGTAAACACAAGAAAAATTACAGCATTTTGAGTGTGTCCAAATACTTATTCATAAATCACAAATGATTTGTGAACAAGTATTTGGATACGCTCATAATGTTGTAAATAAATTAACTGATCAAATTATAAGCTAAAATAATAAAAATGAAAATGATATTCTGACGTTTCTCATGTATGTGATTATAATCCAGGATTCGGACCTCACATACTAATATAAAAGTTTCGTTCAATAAAAAGCTTATTTCATCTCACCAATAGATGTCTCTAGTGAAGTTCTAGTGATTTAAGAACAAGGTTTTATAATTGGTTCATATATATAGAACTTACAGGAATTTGAGTTATGTGGTTGTCAATAATGGGTATGTAAAGTGATCACTTAAAGTAGCGTATAACGGTCGTCAACCCCGTAAATGTTTCTTCTTCTTCATCGTTGATGAAATGTTAAAAAATAATTCAAAAAAATTAATCCATGGATAAAACGTGGACTAATAATTTCTATTCAACAAAGAAATAAACTTTATAAAATGTATACTTTCACACAGGCCATGCCTTTGTGGGATCTTCTTTTGTACTATATTATATATTTTTTGTACTTGTGTTTATTTTTATAATATTGTTTAATACCAAATAATATATATATATTTTTTTAATATTTATAAGTCTTTAAACATTTTTATTATTGTTGTTTGTTTTCTTTGCAAATGGGTGTAATTTTTTTTTCATGACAAAGCTACGACATGATTTTTATTTTACATGAGTGCCATATATAATTTCTTTAAAAACATTTTTATTTTATTTTTATAATGGTGTTAAATTTTACATGCTAAATATTTGATCAGAAAAGCTCAGGAAATATAATTATTTACTTAATAATTATAAATTTTGAGTATTTGTTCAATCACAGTTCTAAAATCTATACAACACAGTGAAAATTTGTTTTTGAAATCTGAATGTCCTCGAATGTAAAGATGTTGGTTTACTTCAATAATTAAATCTGTCAACTAATGACAAAGTCAATATGTTCAACAAAACAAGTTCATTTAAGGAAACACAGCTTGAATGAGGATGCGGCTTTGGCACTTAAATAAACAGCCAATGTTTCCTTCAAACACATTTTTTAATCTCACAAATTAAGTAGGTATCGATTTTTGAAATCTTAAGCAAGAAAAACGTGATTCTTTATTCTGACTAAGCAAACCATTGTGTCGTGTGTATTAATAATGATAAATAAATAATAATAATGAAAAATATTCATTTCCACAATGCAATAAAAAATTGTAAATATGTGTGTTGAGGTGATGTTTATTTTACAAAACTTTAGTATTAATTACAATAATAAGCGTAAAAATGTTTTGTGTGTAAGTTTTACCAATGAGATTGAAAATATCTCTACAAGGCAAAAAATTAGTTCGTGTAAATTTAATAAGATTCGTGTAAATTTAATAAGATGATAAATAAAGCTTTTCTAAATAAATAATAACAGCTAAGATTTATTGAATATTTTTTTTTAGATGGAAAAACTTAGTTTAATCCCTTATTTTAATGTTCTTTTAAAATATATTTTGTACCAAAAATTAGATAGATTTTTGATTGCTTAAATTTTTTCATTAGATAGATTTCATAATAATATTCGTTGAAAAACACGATTTATGAATAATAATTTATTGAAATTAAATACGACATCAGGGCTTGCAAATGTCTGTATTTTATGGTGCTCACTGTATTGACTGACATATCATGGTGCTCACTACATGAGACTGATGTGTCTGACGCAGATTATGACTAGGACTGACAGTATATCGCGCTGCTCCCCTACTACATTTTACCTCATATGCCCTCAAACGATTTTAGTTACTTACAATCGAGTCTAAATTCTTAAAATATATTTTTCCATAAATGTCATAAAATGTCGCTGAAATATACCTGCGGGGAAAATATTACTGTTTGAACCTATATATTTTATGTGTTAATCTTGATTTTTTGAAAAAACATAATTTTAAATTGCTAATTCAAAACTGCTCTCAATTATATGTGATACGAGTAAAAAAAAAGGGTGATTTGTTTATGATTTATTCATGGATATAATTGAAGTGAACTTTTCATTTTTTCTAAACCATATTTTATCATTCTCTGCGATCAGACAATGGTCGTTGATAACAGACTTTTACCTATTAATGTGTTAAATTACTCAGCGGTTTGTGCATATTTTAACCTAAAAAAGTTGTATTTGTGATATTATCAAGTTTAATGCAATCGATAACTTATTAAGTACATGCAGATTATTATTGGTGCACTATCCATTAATTAAACCGAAACTAATCTAACCGTTACGTGAACCGCATAGTTTAGCCACAGGTCATAGAAATAAATGTTACTATAGACCTGTATTATTACTTTGTGTGTGTGCAATACAATACATTACAAACCATATTTATTAACTATATATGGTTGATAGCATTTTAGTTTTATTGGCATTTATTTACACCATGGATAAAAGATTGCGAAATGATACTTGCATGTCAGCAGATGGTTCTATTATTTTAAAAACAATGAAAATTAATTTTACTTGTAGAAAAATAACACTTCAAAATCAACAAACGATGCTGTCTCAGTTTACATTGTATTATCTTATTACTAACTGTACCCGGGCATGCTTTGCTGTCGCTCAGGCTGGTTAAATGAAAAATAAAAAAGACATATCACACACACGCTTCTAACATGTTTGATTACACAATGTTTGTGTGTATACAATATTTTGGAAGCTGTCAAGAAACACACTGTCCGTCATGAGCAATGTTTAGATTAGCGATGTATTCAAGATACTAACCGGATTATCTTACATACTAGGAAACCACTGAAAACATGATTTTTTATTTGATGCAGCTTAAAAATTGACCAGATTCACAACATTTTGAGTGTGTCCAAATACTTGTTTTCAAATCTGGGTTTTCTTCATTTAGGAGTTCGTTTAAAATATTTTTAAAAAATATTTGTTAATACCGAGACTTCCATATTCTTCTTCATCTATGTTGAGATGTGAAAAAAGTTTATAATTTATTATTTCAAATCTTATTTTACTTATCAATTAATAACACCTGTGGCTTTATTTACAAGATTGCCGAGTACTCTATTTACGTATATATTATACCTGAACACCGAACACTCCCACTCGGACTACGATATGTACAAGGCAATAGTAAATATGTATGTTTGTTCGTATAATCGGCACATACATTTCTGGTTTGTACACGTTCTGTGTCATTCCCTCCCATATGTGTTTTGCTGATGTCAGAAACATCACACGTCGTATTTAATGTTGGTTCAAACCTACGTAACGTTTCATCGCCGTACTAATTTTAATAATAATTGATTGAAGAATGACTTTAATGATTCTGGAGTAGGTATCGATGTAAATTTAATAACTTAAAAGATTTCTAGGTGCAATCCTAAAATGGACCGTTATGGAGTGAAGAGTCTCAGTAGTATAATATGTAGTTATATTAAATACTAGCTAAACCCAACCACAAGTTAATGTGGCTCAGTCTAGTTAAATGGACAAGAAAGAAAAAACATGTACTTTCTAATATACGATTTATTGATTATACATTAACTTTGTAGAATTACAAAAGATTATTTTAAAATATTAAACTCTTGTAATCAACAGTTTTTGTAATCAACTGTTGATGAAAGCATCTGTGGTTTTCGAAACTAGTCGTGTGTAATGAAATAAAACTCAATAAGTGGTATTATACAAGTGTTTAATTTTTAAAATACTACTATGTTTTATTTTAAAATGCCATCGAAAGCTTTTAAAATTATTTGAAATTATTCATAGTTATATTACTATTAACAATTTGGTATAAAGATGAACTCTGTTTAGGTTAAAACGTCGAGTGGAAAATTACGTGAGTTAACCCAATGGTTTAATCCTCTGAAAATATGGATGTTTCTAACATACAATGAAAAAAAAACATATGTAAGAAATCGCAAACCAGAAAACAAAATATTAAATATTAAATGATGTACGTTTTTCTTGAATATTCTATATGTTGTTTTTTTCCTATCAACTTTCCATACACTCATCGTAAAAAAATCTTTTATGGGCCCGTAATCGTATCTGACTAAAAGAAAATCCGTGTTTTATGCTATTATCGCCGAACAATGCAACTTCTTTCCCGCGTTACATTATCCCAGTAACACCAAGTATGTAACATTGTCTCGTATTTTCAAGTGAACACTTTCTTGTTACATGTGGGACTATTAGAATCCGCTCGGTTGGCAGTATGTAAACATGCCAGTTCTTTATAAAAGCCGCCAAATAGATATCGCTAACGACAGAGCGCCAATAGCCATGCGGCGACCCGGGCAACTATGTTATACTAGAGAAATCTCGATCTAAGATTGAGAGAAACGATTAAATGCAAACGAGAATAATAAACTAACTAATTAAAATCACGCGTCGTTGCCATAAATAATATTAAAATATTCAAGGGATAGTCATAGGAATGCGTCTTTCTTTACATACATACAACGATAAAGATTCTTAATCTTTTTCTTTTAACCCTTATCTGCACCCAATGCTGGCACCCATAGGGCACTGCGATATATGTACTGAATTGTTTTATGTAATATTCATGTTACCTTGATATTAAATACATGTAGGCAAGGTGATTAGTCCCGCGTTTAAGGTAAAATATAATAAATGTTAGAGTGAACGGTTGTTTTGTCCGCCTCCGTAGTGTAATGGTCAGCACGCTCGGCTACCGTACAGAAGGTCCCGGGTTCGATTCCCGGGGAGGGTCGAATAAATATAAGTGATTTTTTCACTGTAATATTTATTCAATATTACCCTGGACTGGTACCTGAAGCGGAGGGCTGATCATCTTTCCTTCATGTGTTAATGATCAAGATAACACTGCGTTTATATGATGCAGTGCCCTATGCACCATCGGGGTGCGGATAAGGGTTTGAATGAAAAGAGTTAACGGATACTTATGGTATATTTATTTAAACCTACTGGGAATCGAATCATAGATCTCCAGCAAGGTAGTCGAATGATCTACACGTCATTACGGAGGTGAACAATGGAGATGGAGATTACTTGGAGTTAAATGAGTAAATAATGGAATATTATTGTGAAAAAGCTGTTACGAAATTAAATACTGCTAACAAAACCTTGCATTATTTTTAAAACGAATTATTGAAATGTGATATGAAAAATTTTGGGTACCTACCATTTTTTTTGTCATTATATCATAACTTTTTTTCTTACATGTAAATAGTTAAATTTTAATTTTACTCGAAAGAATTAATTTTACCCAAAGAAGTACTTACACAAAACTTCAAAATTTAAATTAGCATCTGAAATGTTTGGCGAAAAAGTTTGGTATTAAGTGATGAAAACAAACACATTTTCCTCTCTTTATGCATGTGCGTTGTGTGGATTTTAAATTAACAAACTTAAAAGCCAAAACAAATGGAAAACATAAATGTTCCGAAAATACTTAGTGACATATATTTCGTTGAATAATAAGATAAAACATTTTACCCGTACATTCAATTGCGCTATAAAATACTAATTTATAATTTTCGAAGTGCATGGCATTTTATAATCCAATTTATTTATTGACATTTGTAATTAAATAGTTCTATTATGTTTTGAAACAGATAACTATTTGTAATTTTGAAAATATTTTAAAAATATTTTGTTAAATAAGAGTTAGATTTAGTTTTTGGTAGTTGCGAATTTTAGTTAATTTTATATATGTAAATACGTTTATAGAATTTTATTTAAATTCATGTCTAAGCACAGTACAAGGATAAACAAAATAATTAACAAAATTAAAATTTTCATTTATAGTGCGATTATTTCAAAATTAATTGCTGTTGCTTTCTTAATCCTTAAACAACTTATAATCAATTAAAATAAAGGCACATTTAACATATATTATTATCGAGAGATAAATTTAATTTGTATTTCAAACTAAAATATACAAAACTTGATGGTAAAGTTGAACTAAGTAAAATTTTTATTTGAATTTACAAAATATTCGCAATTCTCTGAATATTCTGTTAAGAAATGTATAAGTATTATCAAAAAGTTAAATTTACGAAGTAAACATTGCAATTATTTGGAATAATATAAAAAAAATAATTACATAACTGCGCTTATTAAAATTCTCGAATAAATGTAAATATTTATTCAGCAATTACGCAAGTCTTTGCAAATGAATAACCGATAATGTATAATATTTATTGAAGTTTAGTTTTAATGAACTTTAAATTTATAGTCAGTTTTCAAAAGTTTGCACACTTTACCTCAAGGTTTGGTAGAAATATAAATAAATTAAAGGATCACTTGACATCAGACTGGTGATGTCGGTAACGACGAAACCCGGTCGCTGGTCAAATTAAAATAAAGTGGAAAAGCTAAAAATATTGGTTTTAATCTAATAATATATTAAAAATGCAATTCCATCACGAAGTGTCAGTGGATAATATAAATCTATTATATTTTAGTTACAAATAATGAGAAGAAAATTAGTAGAATCAACGTAAGTCAAATAGAATAGTTTAAGTGTGAAAATTGCCATTTCCGTCATTGATATTTAAACAAAACTGAACAATTTTTCATCTGAACATTATTTGACATACTCATATTCATATTTTAATTTATGAAGTTCTGTATCCTTCACGTCACTCAAATATTTTTCCGTTTTGAGTACCGTAAAATATGCCCACATTTATTATATATTCTGTCCGTGTGAAAATCTTTACCAAACCATGAACTTTATTAACTTTTGTCATATTCGCATTATTTTAGATTTTTAAACGTATCTTTCTTAGTATTTTGTATAATGACAAAATATATTACTGGAACAACCGTCACACCTTTAAATAAAACGCAGATATTGATGTAAGAATATAATACCCCAAGGCCAGAAATCAACTGGTGATCGTCTGAATACACTAATAAGCTAGAAAAATTACACCTAAAACCTCATTAGAGGATATAAAGTCAACGAGTTAGGGTATGTAATATTACCGGATAATGGGCTCACAGGTTAATCGGTGAAAATATGTAATATGAAGTTACGTTTACCGAAAATTTATTTACAGGGTGTCCCAAAATCCGATGTTTTCCTTTAAAAGGATGTTAGGCCAGCTTTTGACTCACCAAAAAATAAAAATATAACCTTCGTATAGTTTTCTAGATATTTTCACTTTTATGAATTTTCCGAAGACCTACGCCTTAGATCAGTTTTTTGACAAAATAAATATATATATATATATATATATATATATATATATATATATATATATATATATATATATATATATATATATATATATATGTATAAATATATATATATATATATATATATATATATATATATATATATATATATATATATATATATATATATATATATATATAAATAAATATATATATTTATATATATATATATATATATATATATATATATATATATATATATATATATATACATATGTATATATATATATATATATATATATATATATATATATATATATATATATAAATATATACATATGTATATACACGCACAATCTTTGGAAATACATATTGATATTATGTATTAGCAAACGAGAGCAAAGTATTATTTTGCAATCGAAATTCAAGCGATTTAAGTGTACCGTATACAGATTGCTGATAGCAGTAGTTAGTTTGTCCATTATATAAATTAGAAGTATTTATAATGCATAGCATTAAGTAATGTCAACATGTCCTGATGTCCTTATAAGCCCTTATTGCGATATGCTTATGCAGTTATGGCAACATCACTGTGCTCTGATTAAATGGCGGAAATTGACAAATACTATATATACGTAATAATAAGTATTTGAGTCCGATGTCTGCGTAACGGACACCATTATCCGATGTCTATAACTTGATTCCTCATCCTGTGGCAAAAAAGGTTTAAATAATAATATAATAATGATTTGTGAACGAAGATTTGGACGAACTCAAAATATTGTAGATGAAAACCTCATTACTAACAGAAGAGGCGGGGAGGAGGAAGAAAAGGTGGCAAATGACTAAGAGGATTTTTCTAGCTGTTTAAATATCCGATAACTAGTTACATATCTTTACATATAGTCTAGTATAGTATATGTCTATACATATAGTCTACTTTCATAGTGTAGTGTTCATCGTGTTTGGCTACCATGCTGGAGGTCCCGGGTGCGACTCCCAGAGGGGTCAATGTATGTAAAATAAATATGGGTAATTTTTACTTTCATTTGTATTAAATATCACCTGGACTGGTACAATAAGCGAAGGGCTGATCACCTTGTCTTCATACAATTAACGATCAAGATGAACTGCCCTATGCACCATTGGGTGAGGGTAAGGGATACAAGAAAATGTTGCAAATCTACTTTATTGTAATAAGTAAAAAAACAATACATAAAAAGTATAAATGTTTATTAGTTTAAAAAAAATTGACTAACGTTTAACGATTTGACGACAACGTAAGTTTGAATGCTATTCGAATCAATTTGTCTTTTAAGTTTTGTATATTGTAGTCATACAGGAGAAAGTGACCAAGTGCATTTTTTACAAAAACGTGATTATTGAGTATTTGATATCGTACTATCTTAATATTGCCCTGAAAAAATCCCAAAGCAATTTTAAACTTGAAAGTATAATATCTTCATTTGTAAAAATTACTAACTGCATTGATGTTTATTTTCTTGCCAAGCAAAAGTGACTTAAATGGCCCTCCTTAATATTTCACGTTTTGGTAGTTGGTCACTTTCTCCTGTACGACTACGATATATTTGTTTACTCTATTATCGACATGTCCTGTTTTGTCACTCAAACGTATAATATTTCCTTATCAGATGCACGAGAATCTTTTTACACAGTTACTTTCGCTGATAATCATTGTAACACAGATGGCCATGAAACCCCAGAACAAAAGCCACGTTACCACGGTGTGACTTGCACTTTTGTCGGTTATTAGGTAACTTAGTTCATGCAATGGGTTACTGTGCCCTTTCCCGGGTGTGGTCAGGTGCCTTATTCTGCGCCGTGCTTAGTTTTACATCACGTGTATTACCTCGGCTGTACAAAGAAACTGGGCTAACAATGCAGGTGTATGATGGTAATGAGGACGTCGGAATGGGAAAACATAAGTGGTGCGTGAGAGGGATTGGCTGACCTTTAATTAAACCATTATATTTGTACCGGATTTAATTTCGGGAAGGTAGGACTGAAAATATTGAACTAATCATAATATGATACATATTAAATATAACAACAAACGTATGATACCTTTAAAAATAATAACAAACGTATGATACATATTAAAAATAACACCAAACATATAACACATATTAAATATAGCAAAAAACGTATGATTATTATTAAATATGACAAAAAACGTATCATACATATTGAATATAACACCAAACGTATGATACATATTATATTACATATAACAACAAACGTATGATACACATGAAATATAACACCAAAAATATGATATATATTAAATATAACAAAAAACGTATGATACATATTAAAAATAACAACAAACGTATGATAGATATTTATAACAACAAACTTTTGCGTACAATTTAGGGAATTCATTCAATATACTGTCTCTTTAATTTTTTTACTAACCATTATGAGTACTTTCATTCTGTGAAATAAGTAAAAAGATACGTATTAATTTAAATATTTTAAAATTATTTTATTTATGTACATATATATAAAACGTACTCGTATATCGTATAAACACTGAAATTGACTATAAAATGAGAGTAGTTTTTATTACTCAATACTAGCTGTAGCCGGCCATCCGTTGCTGTGGCTCAGTCTGAATACATGGAAAAGAAAGAAAAGAGAGAGCACATTTTTGAAATATATTCGCAATAATTGTGGGCATACAATATTTTGGCAACTGTCAAGAATCACCCTGTCCATCATGAGGAATGTTAAGTATTGCGAATGTTGTTGCTAAGTTCAACAGATGGCACTGCCATCGCGTTTAAAAGTTCAGTATGTATATAAAAACATATGCGTATTCGAATCTAACGTTGTATCGAAATTTTAAAGCAATCGGTGAATAAATTGAAAACATGTGGATTTTGAACCCACGAATTTTTATATTTTAATTTACACAGATTTATTGCTTTGGAAATTGAATTAATATTTTTATCTTCGATTTTGCAATATCAGTCTTCTCGATAACAATGAAATCTTTAGATATTATTTTGATTACTATATCGCTCACTCCTTTCAAGAACGTCATAAATCAAAAAACTTGATTTTTCAGGAGAGCGTTTTTAATGTTTAAAAATATAATACAATGTATTAAAAATAAATATCAAGCCACTTATTGAACTTTTTACTGTGCAACAGATCTTTTTAGGTAAAACCTGAAGGTTTTTTCTCCATTTGAAAAATATTTAGTATGTTTAAAAAAATAATTAAACAATACCTTTTCTTCAAAATGCAAAAACAACAGTTTCTGCCCTGTAGCGGGTAAATATTAAGTTAAAAATATGCCACTTTTGCTGGGATACAGTACATTTTCTGGGCATTCCGAAAACATGCACAACAAAAAATTGACAATTTTTGATTTATGACGTTTTTGAAAAGAGTGAGCGATGTGTTAAATAGATTCGTGATTCGTGAGTGAGTGGGTGCCAAGTTGCCTACCGAAAGGTCGATGGTTATGTCTTTTTACCGTATAGAACCTGTAGTAATTTATTTCAATGTATTGTTTTATAAGCGTCTACTTAAAAGAAGCTTCTCGACTCAGACCCTCCTACTGAGCATTCAAATTTAACGACAGCAATAGCCCAACAAGAAATTATTAAATATTCTTACATTCCTTCAGTAACAGATTTGCTTAATTTTCGTTGTTTATTTACTTCATATTTAATTAATGGAAACAATAATATTTGTTTGTTTTATACATTACAACAATGTAATTTTCTTCTTCTTCTTCTTCTTCTTCTTCTTCTTCTTGGTGTAGGCCTTGTGGCCTGTTTTTAAGAGGGATTAAACTCCTGCGATCCATCTCTTTGTTGGTCTGCCCGGGAGTTGTCTACCACGGGGTTGGTCGTACAGTGCGATGTGGGGGAGTCTGGATGGTTCCATTCTCCTCACATGCGCATACCATTGTCTCCTTCGTTGCCTTCCCCACCTAACGACATCTTCCATCTCGCATATTTCCCTGATCCTGGCGTTTCTTATTCTATCTCGTAGATTCTTGCCGGATATGCTTCTTAGAGTCTTCATTTTAAAGGATTAAATTAATATAAATGAAATGAACGTGCATGTATAATAATAAACCCGTTTAAAAAAAAAAATATTTATTAATAAATTTATGAGACAGCATATACACATATCACTAAATACCTTTGTTTCATATCGTTAGGTACTTTAAAGAATCTAAAATCACTCATTACAAAAATTAGGTGTTTATAACATGTAAATAATGTAAGTTTTATGTATAATAAGTGCAACGAAGAGATTTGCAGATAAATGTCGATAAATCTAAAGTTATACTTCTAGAAATAACAATGATTATAATTGAATCATAGCTTAATTATTATTAATATTTCTTCACTCTAATATTTGTTTCATATTACCCCGGACTGGTACCTGAAGCGGAGGGGTGATTACCTTTATTGCATGTGTTAACGATCAATATAACACTGCGTTTATATGATGCAGTGCCCTGTGCACCATTGAGGTTTGGATATTTGGTTGGTCGGAAGATATTGCTTTTTAGCAATAAGCCTGCCAAATGTACTTATTTCTTTTCTGTACAAGATTTTAAATAAACAAATAAATAAGGTATAATTAAGATGTAACTTTGTTTTAAAATCACTATAAATATATTATTATAACTTAATTACAATGTCTAAAAAAGCTAACCGCTTCATTATCAACACTGATTAATACTTAGTATTGATCAGTCTCGATAAAGAAGCGGTTGGCTTCGAAACCAGTAGACATTATAATTAAGTAATAATAAAATATTTATGGTGATAGAAAACAAAGTTACATTTTAATTATGAAATGGAAAATTACAAAGTTAGTGCTTCAAATATAAATTATATATAAATAAGGGTTTGAAGAAGAAGAATATATTTTTATGAATTTCTTTTGTTTTAAATTTTGCACTTTATGATTTTTCGTATTATTATTTTTTTGGATTTCTACGTTATTGTTGTTGGAATATTCCTTGTAATAAAATAATATGAAAATCTATTTTATATTAAATAATAATTAAGTAGATAATAATATCAATTCTGGTATAACATTACAATCTAAAGTTCCCTTAGCAAGTGGCGATACCAATCTGAAATAATGTTCTGAATTATATATTTAAACCGTAATCGACGTTATTATTCTAAAATCTAACCGATTTTCTTATCTCGCAATAACGAAAAACTACAAGTACGACCTATTTATTTGTGTAATTCGATGATAATTCAACGTAGCGTGTCAGAAGGCAATAGTTTTAGAAGCTCATTTACTCAGCGCCTTGGGCCAACGAGTGGTCGTATTTTCGTACTATTATGACTATAAATTATTACCATCATTGTTCGAGTCTGACCAATGAGTCACTTAAAACGCATTACTAGCGAAAATCGTTCGATAGGAGAGCCCAATCTCCAAGTTCATCTGCAGATGTAATAATCATTTACAAATAACTTAATCTAAGTACAATATTCAGCGGAAGAAATCACGGAAATATCGTGACTTTTTTTGTACTGTGAGAGCGTAACGGCTTTATACGATATATTATACATTTACTTTTAAACCTATGTATTTATATAATGACTTCATATTGTCTTCTGTCTTCAAACCCTTATCCGCATCCCAATGGTGCATAGGACACTGCATCATACAAACGCAGTGTAATCCTGATCGTCAACACATGAAGAAAAGGTGATCAGCCCTCTGCTTCAGGTACCAGTTCAGGGTAATATTAAATAAATATTAGAGTAAAAAAAATATTACAAAAAATAATCCTACTATCACATTGATACATTTTTAAAAAAATCGATGAAAAAACTTTTATTTCAAAGTAATGAGAAATCGAGCTCAAAATATGGTATAATTTTTAATTGTGTATAACTCTCATTGTTTTGGTTTAGTAATAAAACGAAAACGTAAAATTAAAATGATTTATAGGTGATTGGTTCATTACTGCGAAATGCGAAACACAATGAGATGCGTTCCTGCGGTTTTAGAATTTATATTTATATTATCTTTATTGGAAAGAATAATTAACTAATATAAAGATTGTCGAAAGAGAAAATTAATTAAATTATAAAAAAATATTGTCAGTATGTATATTATGTGTAATGGTCAGCGTGTTTAGCTACCGTGCTGGAGGTCCCGGGTTCGATTCCCAGGGGGGGGTAAAAATAAATATTAGTGATTTTACACTGTAATATTTATTTAATATTACCCTGGACTGGTTCCTGAGGCTCATGAGTGATCACCTTGCCTTCATGTAAGTAATGATCAAAATAACACCGCGTCAATTCAATGCACTGCCCTATGCACCATTGGGTGCGGATAAGGGTTATAAGTAAGTAAGTAAGTAAATTACATAAATAAATAAAAAGACGTCACAATGAATATTGACTATTTTTAAGGCAGTAAGATATTGACTGTTGATAAGTGAACTTATAACTATGTTTATGAAATCTCTGAATTTATCACGTTAAGTCCTAATTATTTTATATCCCGACAGTTTACATGCACAATGACCCGAATTACATTAGCAAAGTGCTGCATTATTTCAGTATTGCGTAACCCAAACATCTCCGTTGTATTGTTGGAGCGAATTCCTCTCACTGAACAATAATCTCACGGGTTTGTACTTTATTCCGATCCTTTGTTGTACTCGTACCTACCCATCTACCGTTGTGAGCCATAAATGTATCAAATGGTGTAATGAACACAATAAAGTGATTCGGCGATGGGAGTCGAACACGGATCTGTGTTCTATGTGTAATGTGTTCGAGAAGTTCTCTCAGTTATAAAAAAGCCACGACTGTTTTTAAGTGTGGATTTATTTTACTCACTTACCAAAATGTTATCATTAATTCTTTTCCATTCCCTATACAAGAAGCGTGTTATTTATAAAATGCGACTATGCCTTATTGACTACGTCAGCATACTGTCATGAAAAAGAAGAAAGCATGAATGTTTCAAAAAAATAATTCAAAATATAAAATACATAGTAAAAACTAACACACGCAATTTTAAACATAAACAAAAAATCGTTCATCAGCATAGACTGTGCGTGGGTAAACAATGTTAAATACCCAAGATTGTTTTAAATTAAATGCAACAAACTTAAAATATGAAATAAGGTAGAAAAAAATAGCAAAATACATTACACGATTTAGCCAATTGAATTCTCTTTTCGTAGTTAGAATGGAAACACAATAATTAAAATTTTGGGTTTTAGAAATGATACGTCAGAACACCTTCTAAGTTTCAAATTGTCAGGATTTTTTTGTATGTGTTACATAAAATTCGTTAAAACTGAGCATATATAATACTTCTTGTACATAGTTTCTAGTCAATAAAACAGGCCTAAAATGCATAGTTTAGATCGATGCTCTAATTTAGATTTAAGAACGAAACGTGACTTTTAAAATATACATAAGAAAACAGGAATACACTTTAATATTACTGAAATTCAATACGTTTAGAAAAAGCACGAATAAAAGTTGTAAAAAATTAGTGGCGTAGATATCTCAACAATATTTCAAACATAGAGACTTTTTCAAACTATTACATGCTGTCTGAAAAGCCTGAGAATGAAGCCATTTTAAACGATTAATATTTTTTTAAAAGAAACTGACATGTCACGGGCATGAATAAACTGGTACAACTGCACAATGTACTGACCCTTGTAGACGCTGTTCGTGATTACCGGAACGGGGAATACTTGCCTCAAGTGGTATATCTTTATTCAATTACACCTGAAACAAATTGAACATAAAGCACTCTGCAAATAGACTAATTCAAAACACAAGGAAGTGAAAATTATTGTGTTACTCATATGTACCGTAATGTTCCAGGTGCTTTTAGAGGGTGGAAATAAGTAAAGGACTGAGCGGTGTTCCATAAGCCGTAGCAATGTTTTAGTCACTTTAGAGGTTAAAGGTAATTTATTGCAGAAGACATGGCGAAAACATCCAAGAAATATTTGATAAAAAATTGGAATCAATCGGAGATTACAAAATAATTATAAAATTACACTTTTTAGCAAACATACTTTTACTTTTTAATTCCATGTAAGTAATACATTTTAGAGAAATGAATATATCTTTATCATAAATAGCTGGACGTAATCCAAAAATAGAATGCAAAAGACGTAGATAAGTGTGAAAAATTGGTTCCTAAAAATACATTTTATATAGCTTATCATAAGCTTATATATATTATACATTTTTAATCACTAAAATATATGAAATTTTTATTTTGTTTTCATATATTTTCTGTAATGCAAAATAAATTTTAAAAAGACTTTATATGAAATGAAAAATTATACAATATCAATAAAATGTAAATGTTAGTTAGTTGAAGATCTTAAATGTTTTAAGCTTATTTATTGATTGCTTTGAAATTTTGACACAACGTTACACACAAATAGATGTGTGTTTTGATTATACCTGTGATAGTTAAAAACACGACTTGATAATTTATACATTTTTAATCGTATATACTTTATTTTTAAATAAAAGATAAATTTATGCTATATCACATTTTAATAAAATATTTCATAAGCAGCGCCATCTGTTGAACGTAACAGTAAGATATGCAATATTTAATATTTCTTTTGGCGTACAGCGTGCTTTTTTCATACAATTTTCGATGTTTTCGATAGGGTCGTTGTTTTTTTTAATATTCGATTTTTAATATTTACATAACGTCACAAGCACTGTGAAATAAAATAAATAAAAGAAATGTATGCTTTCTATATTCTTTATTCCCCATTTAATCAGACCGAGCCACAGCAAAGCGTGGTCGGGTACAGCCAGTACAAAATAAATAATCTAAATTAAATTAATTTAGCAAGTCTTTAGATTTTTTCTGTGAACTGGCTGCTAACCCTATGTTATGGGTCACAAGGGTTAGGTTACTTAATACAAAAAAATCGTGTTTGTAACATTAGTTTATTTCTCACACAAATGCTGACAGGACATGGAGCCTTTAGAGTCTATTTAAACCGTTTCGGCCTTCGTCCTGATCCATGCTGCCCGTGTGATGGCACCACTGCTCAGTCTGTGGAACACGTACTGAGATCTTGCCCAATGTTTGAGCGGAACAGGTGGATTCTCCAAATGGAGTGTGATGCTCACAACATCGACTCC
Source organism: Brachycentrus maculatus (assembly GCF_059751285.1). Lineage (NCBI taxonomy): Eukaryota > Metazoa > Arthropoda > Insecta > Trichoptera > Brachycentridae > Brachycentrus > Brachycentrus maculatus. The sequence continues at coordinate 1,003,841 of NW_028280931.1, read as the reverse complement.
CTGAACCCGCAGGATATGCTAAAAAGCGGAGCCGTCACCAAGTTGTACTTGGACTACCTGGAAAGTTTAGTTGTGGAGATGAAAAACTACAATGAAGGAGGATAAACGTCGGAGCCGGATAATACTTACGGAGCTCAATGCAGTGGAGTGAAGCGGCTGAACGCTGCTCTAACCTCTTTTTTTTCTCTCCCAAATAATGCATACCCGAAAGCACTAAAGCAAAAGTGCAAGAATCCCGTACCCGTAACATGACCTTGCATATATTATTAATTTTTTGGCAAAGCACCCAATTTTGGGTGATACCTGACCTTGCATATATAAGCAGGGTGCAAAAAAAATGTGAGAGGGGGGAAAAAAAACATAAGTTTCAATTTGTATTATTATACCTATGTATGTACGAGTATGCGTGAAATACTTATCCGTGTTATTAAGTTCTGCAGGTAAACCTTCTGACATTTCTGCAAGTGTTTTGTTCTCATACATTTAGCAACAGCACATATTGTTATTTAACGGGAGATTACAATCAGAGCAATTGATTTGAAATTGATACGCAAATCCTCATTTAAACGAGAGTTTTGCATTTCAACTTAACAATAGGCCTTTCGTAACTCAACGAGGCGGTAAAATATGAACGAAATCATTCTTTGTCAGATTACTTACGCAAATATTAAAATCTAGATCAAAGAGAAGTTAAAACGCTACGGATAAACATTGAATTTAACATATATGTAGACACACACTTAAGATCATGTATCATCAAAATGAATAAATTCCTAAATATTATAGGTGTCTTAATTTGAGACGAAGGATCTATAGCTTTTATAAGGAAGATGGAATCCAGGGAACCGATCGTGTGGACACCGACGCAATTGTTTCCGAACCATTTTTCAGGTATACGACGTACTAATCATCGTGCTATCTCTTTAAATGAATACATGACGGATATCTTTTCCTTTTTTTCGTACAAAGTTCATTCCTTTAGTGGTCTTATTGAGAAAAAAAGACTATAAGCCCTGAGGAGTTTTAGGAGCAATTTACTCAAACCATTTTACAGGGTTTTGTGTATTTAGGTTAGTAATGGTATAACACAACCCACACTAATAGAAAATAAATATTCCTGAATCAATTTTACAATTGGCATGAATAGAACCCGCGTCGCCAGTTTACAATTAGAGCGTCTACCTGACTATGCCACGGCGCCTACCTTATTTGTTTGTTAAATTAACATTTTGCGTACAGAGATTTGGACATACTCAACATATCACAGAAAGGGTTTAAATTTTTATTTTATTTTATGCTTCTGCTCATTGAGTATCAAATCCACCAAGATGTACAAAATATTTTTTTTCTCAAATTCAGTTTTTTTATTATTATGATACACATTTTTTAAGCTGTAAAAGATTTATGTGCATTATAAATAACTGTTATATATAAGTTTATAAACAAAAGTTCAACATGCCTATAAATCCTCGTAAGTGGGGGTGTTACATTTCTGGTAGCTTAAACATATTCTGTCCTGCCTTATTTATTTTACTATTATTAATCTTGATTTAATATCCATTTTCAATCTAAATCCTATCACAACCGATTGCAAATAAGATAAATCTTAGATAACCTATTTAATTTTGCTTTATGAAATTCTGTGGGAAGATTTGATGATATTTGTGTTTGTGCACCCAACGTGGGTGCGTATTCTGCCACCAATAATCCTTTCAAGCCTTTCTCTCGAGTATTTATGTACTTGTATTGTTTTTGTGGGAGTGAATAAGATAAGAATATGTTCCGGATTTGGTTCCACTAAACTTGTCCGCGTCTTTAGTGCAACGGACAGTATTCTCGGCTACCGTACTGGAGGTCCCGGGTTCGATTCCTAGGGGGAGGGGGAGGAGGATCAAATAAATAAAAGTGATTTTTTCACTCAAATATTTATTAAATACCCTACAATATTACAATATTACCTGAAGCGGAGGGTTGATCACATTTCATTAATTTATTGACGATCAAGGTAACGTTGCGTTTATATGATGAAGTGCCCTATGCACCATCGGGGTGGATAAGGATTGATAAAACTTAATTAATAAAGGCAAAACGTAAAGGATTAATCCAATTAGGAAAGTACTTGTAATTTGGCAGATCCTTGATATTACATCATTAATCTTTTGTCCGATAGACATTCATAGGTATCTTTCAATTTATCGTGCGAGTAGAGTTTTTTGTTTTACTACCGTCCGTCGAAACCTTTTAAAAGCTATCAATATTTTAGTAAATCAATCAATAATGTGATTGATAATTGGTGGGATTTTCCTCTTCATAACTAACAAAAAACTTTATTGAAAAATCACTACATACCTTATTCTTCTTTTCTTCCTGGCTCCATTCCAACTTATCGTCTTTGTAGACTGTTGATGTTAGCTCCCCTTATCTTCAGGTTGTAGGCAGTGATGGGATTCACCCGGTTCGCTAGAACCGGTGTCAATTTTTTTTAGAGTTTGCCGAACCGGTCCTTAATACTTTGTTACATTACTGTAAATTGACTTTTAAATCTGAACCTACTACTATAATTGGAGCATTCTCAGTTGTTATGTGAATGATATTTTTATGTGCAGAATAAAAAACAAATAAATTGTAACATGTAAAAACATTTTTTATAGGAGGGGTAGGGGTAGTTTTTATAGGGCGAACCGGTTCTTAAAAATTTTGAATCCCTTCACTGGTTGTAGGTCCTTCTGGCATAGGTAACGTCACCTAAGCCATTCCTACGAATTATGTTTTTTTTCTGCGGTATCCATGAATTCTGTAATCTTCCTCTAGATGTCTAGAGTTCTAAGACTTCTTAGAGGAAGAACCATGGCGATGGCCTGGTTCACAGTATGATTTTTATTCAATATATATCTTATTACAATTTAATTAACTTTAACTGTTTTCGAAACAAAAGGTTCTTACTCAAAACAAATTATTATCTAAGACTTTCTACAAAAACAAACATAACTAACAAAAAATCAAATATATTGAGGTATGGATGGATCGTGTTAATCACTTACTTGAAAATAATCAGACATTTGATAAAAAATCAAACAACTGATCTAAATACAAGCGATACAGAATTTTAATTAGTATATTTAGAAATATTAGATACAAAAATATCTTTTGATGAAAGATACATTTTACAATAAATACATGAACTGTTATTTATTTAAATATTTATTCAATTTATTTTCCGTAATTATTATTCATCGTTTTGTTTCTGACAGCTTGTTTTACATTAAATATAACAGTTCTATTTTCTATGTACGGAAGTATTGTAGCCCGACTTTACCATATAAAGGTGTTACAATGAAATCTACACTTTACAAACACATGTAATATTCACTTATGGAAAAACTGCGCCTGACTCACTCTCTGCAAATAGATCTGTTGAATAATTCATTCATTTACTCTCTTGACTGCGCACTGCAGTTGCCGTGATTCACCAAAAATGGATTTGTAACACTGCGAAAATCGCTTGTAACAAGCCCCGAGCATTCAATTCAATTTCATTAATCCATTACTTGCAATAAAATTCTTGATTTGATTGAATTGAACAAGTATTTTAAATATTACTGCAGGAGTAACATTTATTAAAGCATAAGTAATCATTAACTATGTAAAATAGTGACTTAATTGATGACGTTGGCAAATACTTAGACATCTTCTGAAGGAAACATATATATTTATACATATGTATAGTACCTACCTACCTAGAATTTACAAGTGCATAAAGTGATAACATAATTTAGCTTTTTTTTAAGTCCTTATTTATATTTTTTCATTGTTTTTTATAAAATGTATTTGCCACACGAATCTTAGAGGCTTGCAAACGTAATCTTAGGGTTTTGAATAAATATAAATTGAATAAATATTTATTTTCATAAAATAAGGGTTGGTATATCAGTTTTTTAATCGATTAGGTTTATCACTTCGATGTCATCACAATGTAATTTTTTTTATTTCCATAGGTTTTTTAAATTTATAATGTATGTAACCTGGTCAACATGTATCAGTTTCTGTCAACGTCAAATCCGTTTGTTCGTTTTCTGATTGTAATTCGCATCCAGTCAGAAGGATGAATATTTAACTTCATCGTTAATTTAAGCGGATTATTCCTGCGCTTCAAATATTTAAAATATTTATTATAATAATATTTATATTGTGTGTAAGTGAAAAAGCTCTGAAAGAGAATACTGCTGTATATGAAAGGGAACGAAGGAGAAATATAAAAAGAGTGGAAAAGAAATGGAGAATAGTAGTAAGTGCAAGTATAAATTGATGTATTATATTAGATATTGCTAATGTTTACAAGTCTCTAGAGCTGTTTTGATCGTATTTGGGTTCCATTATTTTACTCTAAAAAATACACTATGACATTGTTCTGCCGACAATAGTTGACAGGAAAAATGTTATGTTATATTACACTTCATTTCAATGGTATTACGTGTTCCTGTTTGAGTATTCGCACATGTTATAATACCCTGGTAACTGAACATTTGCTTAGCATTTCAAAACAATAGATTTCGCCTATTATGCGAATTCGGTATATTCATAACATCGTTTGTTCAAGTATTGCGACGTTTTGTTAACTTTTTAAATGCGAATGCACTTGTTCCTGACGAAAATCATGTAAACATATTTTCTAATTTTCTTAGAGACCTTTTTACTGCACATAAATTTTGTTAAAACATGCTTTCACTCATATTCCATAGGGGGCTTTTGTTTTTCATATTTATTTTGGTAAGTTTATAAACGAAATTTTTAAATAATGTTAAATAAAGTAATTTAACAATGAAGTTAAATAAATACTTGTAATATAAATCATTGATTTGATATTTATTTTGTTTAAATATAACAAAAACATGATACACATAAATGTTAAAATGACTTGTTTTGAGAACTACAAATGTTCTCGTAAAAATATGAAACTGTAAATATTTATTTTATTAATTTAATGAACGTATGTTTGTAAGAAGTATTTCAAATCAATATTTTTTCAGAAAATCTTAAGCAGTTTGTGTTTGAAAATAGAAATCACGATTGGACACAGTGGGTGTCGAGTGTCAAACCTAAAGCCTTTGACTCAAAGTCCGCGACACGACCCACGGGATCACAACCCGACTCGAATATTTATTCTAATTTATTGATATATAGGCATCAATTATGTCATTATTATAGCTTATTGAAAAAAGGTTTCGGGAAGGTACCCAGTAAAATAATATTTTATCATTGATTGCAAACAACAAGGTATGTAATTGAACCCAGTAAACTTAATAATTTATTTCATAATTTGTTTATTACAAAAACAGGATGTCTTGACCTGCTTGCAATCACGGTATAAATCTTTGATCAAAAGGAATGTAAAAAAAAAACAAATAAATTTAATGCTTAATTGAATATTGACCAAATCAATAAAATCAGATACATCCTTGTCCGGCACAAAGGCTCCCATGATACTAACCAAATAATATATAATGATCGGTTGTTATACAGAAATGCCTTAAATAATTTTGAAATCCGTGTAAAATATGATAATTATGATTTCCGTGTATTTTTATTATTTTTTATTTATGGAAAAAGTTAGTTACCATAGTCTAGGTGTTAATTTTTTTTCATGGGTCCTAAGTATTTGGATTATTTTTTTGTACTGGTCAACATCGATAAAATGTTTCCTCAGGTTATACTCTGAAAAATTCCTTCAGAAAACATTTATTTATGATTTAAAAACAATAAAAAACATGTAACATGAAATAAAATGCAGTGCAATATAAATCGTTTAAATATTTTTCATCGATTAGATGAGAACACAGCAAACTTACAGAAACAAACAAAAGCACAGGTTAAATACATATATAAAGAAAGAATAGAAATTTGGTCGTAATAAAATGTAAAAATAATAAAAATTAATGAAATAATAATAAATAACAAACAAAAATGAATAGCAAAATTAATTAACATTACCATTAATGAGAATAACAGGAATATTTAAATACATTTTTAGAGATTTTTGTGGAAGAAAGAAAGAAAAGAAATAAAAGAGCATTATCACTATAAAAAAATGCTTTTATGGTATTTAATAGATGTTTTGATGTTGATGATTTTTACATTTGTATGAGGCATTATCTAAACTCTAAACCGTCAACATTTGAGGTACCTACGTACTATATCTAGTCGCGTGATCGTGCGAACGTTATGTAGGTACTTACGTACTATAAAAGAGTACGAAAATGCCCAAACAAGATTTTCTGAATTTCGCAGCCTGCGTGGAACAAGTCGAGATATTTATTTCTAAACCGGTTTATCTAGAAAAACAGTGTTTGCAGTAGCATCTCTGAATATTCGGAACGGCATGAAGAGTCCAGACATAGACAAAGCAAGGTCGCGTAATACCATATTGTACCGATTCTCTATCGGCTCTGATGCCAAATTTGATTGGGAACATCCTGCGTGCGGAATCGAAATACCGGATACAACTGGCATTTTCGATTCTAACAATGAATGGAATTCTCATTCTGTCTAGAATATTAATGATAATTAATAGTTTCATTCTCGTGGAACGTACAACAGTTACCAAATATGATACATTGGAACTTTCAATAAAAAGAAATTTGATTAGAATCCGATGAAATATTGGCAGGAACTAATATTTATAGGCTTGCATCATATATTTATGAGAAAGTACTTCTGGAAAATAAAAATAAATTTCATCTTATACACGATACAAAACATAATTCAAGACAAAAAATCAATATTCGAATAAAGCATAAGACATGAAATAAACATATTATTTTTCTCGTTCTATTGTTTTTTTTTAAACTAAAAATTCATGTGTAAAATTTAAAGTACTGATTTATTTGTTATAAATTATTATTGATAATATGACAATATTAAGGATATACTTCAAGAAATTCATATATGATAGTGCAATACGATTTTAAACATTGAATATCGTTAGAGATAACCAATTCATACATTTTCCTTTTAACACCTATCTTTGATAATAACGGTAGGTGCAAAGAAACAACCGCCCAGACCTTAAATATTCTAGAAAGACAATGATTAAAAAAAGCTTTATAAAATAATGTTATAAACATAAAATAATTATGTTCAATAACTTTAGGTTTACTTTTTAATAATTGGCAGTGAATTTAAAACAATGTGATGTCAGTGATCTCATATAGCGTCGTCCAAAACTTATAGACGAGATTAACCTCGCATGTAGGTATTTACAACTGTAATTTATTCTCTTGAAAGCAAAATATTAATTTATATTTCATCCTCCATATTTTTGGCCAACAGCAAAGCCAAAATTAACATAAAGCTAACAGTAACTAATTATTACGGCTAATGGCTGAATACTGATTACATGATAGAACCATGCTATTACTATCCGCGAGCTTTGTATTACATCATATTAATGTTTACATCAAAGCTTTTGTTCGGTGTTCAAATTCTTTTTGAATTATCGATGGTCTTAGTGACTCTATGTAGATGCGGAGGAATACAGCTTATCAGAGCTTAACTTTAAAAAAAGTGTTTTTTCCTTTGTATTTTTAAAATTACTATAATTTCAAGTAAATTATGAGTGAAAATCTAGGAAAAAAAACACTTGCTATGTCGTTGAAGGTATTTAAAAAAATCTTTGATTTTACTTGAAAGTTGATATAGGATATTAGTTAAATTATGTACTAGGTATATACTAGGATACCTAGCACTTATGAACCTATCTATCACTACAAAGTTCTTATAACTTATGTTTAAGTCAACATTCATGTCATCTTACATTCATTGACAATTCGTTTATGCTTGTTATAACATACGAGTACATATAGAAGCTAAATATCCAAAAATCTTTTGAACATTTAAATAAATCAATGTATTGATATTATCATTATTTTTTTCTAATGTATTGAAACTAGCGCAAATTTAATTTTTTTTATTTTTACAATTGAAAATTTTCACAGAATTAGATTAATTTAAACGTTGTTGTCTTAAGTATAGCTATTCAGATTATGTTGGTATATGAAATGTTATTTAATAATAAAATTGTTAGATATGATTAGTTGTAAGACAATCTTTTATAATAGGTAATTAGATTGAGAATGTATGTAGGTTCTTGGTAAACGTTTAAAAAGGTTAAAAAAGAGTTTAAAGAAAATATAACATGTTAAATTGGCTACACGATATAATAATAAATTAAAAAAAAAACTATTCCTTGTATCATGACATCTCTTGAGGTAAGGTGGCAAACTTGAAAACGTTTCGCTTGTGAAGGCTGTGTTCGATTTCCACACTGCGTACGCATATATTTATTTTATTGATCGCTAGATGGCGTTGTCGTAAAGAAAAGGGAAATCGATGAAAAAATTCAGGTAATTTATTATTGAAATGGTATTAAAATACTTTTTTTAACTATCCCATTTTCCTTTTATTCAGTTAACCAAATGAAAAATAGGAGAAATAAGACTTTATATTCGTTTATTTTATATGAAAGGTTAAACGTTTAAATTTGAAATTCACGACGGAGAGGAAATTTAACTCTTACAAACATTAAAAATAATAAGTGATTTAAGAACTTTCTAAGAAGTTAATATTAAAAGCTATTCAAATGTAGTAATATACCTAATCATAAAAGGTAAAATAGATGGTCGATGAGGTGTGGGCAGAAGACAGATCTCTTGGCTCCGGAATATACGAGATTGGACGGAGATGGGAGACAGGGTGGTCGCATTCATTCCAACGGAGGCCTCCGGACAGGTCACATGTCTCTTCACGTCCGATGTTTTTTAAAATAATGTATATCGGATATTTTTGTTGTTTTTTAAAATATCCATATAAATAATATTTTAAAATAATTTTAACTCTTTTCTTTTCAAAAGCATATAATTATTTCGAAGAAACTTATTTTTTCATTGGTTAAAACGGTAATTCTTTAAAAAAAATATATTATGAAAAATATTACCTGGATTTTAGAAAATTAGTTGCGACTTAAACAATGCTGGGCCTTAAGAACATATATTAGTGGGAAGAATGTGTTTTCGTGGATGTGTATGATAAATAATCGGCTTAAATATTCCGTGAAAAACTTGTGTACTTGATTTATGTCATTAAACAAAATGATAATTATTATTAGTAATTTCACAAATGAAATTGAACAATTTTATATTTATGAACATTTTAATATATTTTTATCTGGCTGGACATTGAATCTCATTCGAATTAATATCCGCTTAGTTAAACATTCGACCTCGTTGCTGCACCTTTATCCATAGGAGCACATATAATCATATAATCATGAACCGATAAAATATACCATAATATGAAGGCACAGCTCAAGATTCCACTTAATTCTTAAACTATAATAAATCAAGCATTTGTATAGATGAAAAATTATAACATCGTTGAATGGTCTTTTACATATCCGGTAAAGAACAATAAAATATTTAAGTAAATGAATCTATTTTGTTTAAACAGGAATGAATTGGATGCGGTAGAAAGAAAAATTGTTGCTCTCAGGTATGTATATATATATATATATATATATATATATATATATATATATATATATATATATATATATATATATATATATATTATATATATATATATATATATATATATATGTTTATATATATATATTTATATATATATATATATATATATATATATATATATATATATATATATATATATATATATATATATATATATATATGTGTATTTTCTAATATAAACCTCTACATCCAGTTCATATTACAAAATCAAGTCTCAATCAATATTTTTAAAATTGGGCCTAAAAATTGCAAATATATATTCTATGGAAGTCTGGGCATTTACGGGGCTGACGTCCGTAATGCTCAGACTTCTGTATTCTTCTTCATCTTTGATGAGATGTCAAAAAATAATATGAAAAATAACTTATACTCGCATATTCTACATACATATAAATGGCTTATGTAAATTTAAGTAATATCTGGATGATCGATTATTTCATTCATAATTTTAGTTTGCGAAATTCACTCATGAATGAATAACATTTTAGGAAGTTATCTAACAGTTGACCAGATATCGTAAGACTTCCGGTGAGGCTCGTAATGACGTCAGGTGTGAAGTTACTGTACTATTATATGTACTGGTTTAACGTTTATTTGAATTGCTAGAGTTAAATCTTTAACTTTTTACAGCTTTTTATAAAATTAGTACCGTTTGCTTTGTGATTCTGAACGGATTATTCAAATAAGTAATGTAATTTATTTTACAATAAAATAATTTTTAAAAAATCACTCCACCCTATTCTTTACAAAGGAGCATATAACGAGTTTGATACTTGTAGACATGCATTATTTTTCAAAAACTTTCGCCTTAATAAATATTCACAGATTCACTCAACTTTTGAAGAGAGACATAAAAATCTCGGTGAGTGGTTATATACTAATGTTATTAACATTTTTGTTAAAAAAAAAGTTAAAATGACTAACTGCAAAGTAAATGTTTTAAATATTAATTATATTCAGAATTTAATATTTTTTTAGGCTCATTAACCAAACTTGACTTTAAATGCACATTATCGCAATAATTACAAAAGCTTTAAGAAACATAAGCAATGTATTAAGGAAAATGTAAAATGAATTGATTGAAAAATATGTGCCCTTTTGGAAAATTAAAATTCGATAGCCGTATAAACTGTTTCGCCTCTGGATATGGTAATATTTACGACAAGATAATATACCCAAGGTTACATAGTCCAGTAAGAGCATTGTTTTCTTAAATAATTCCAATATTAATTTCCACGAATAAGGCGCTAGCCACGATTACAGAGTAATATACTTTTGATTTGTAGCTAATCAATTCAGTAAAGTTGTAGGGTATTGCCAACAGCTAGCCGTTTATCGTAGAAATATTTTGATTTGGTTCCAAACATAAATTAAGAATTATAATAATGGCTGAAGAAATATTAGGTAACCAAGTTTAAAAAAATATGCACAGAATTGCGTGGTAGAGCATTGAGGTAAAGATCTCAAGAAGAAGACATTATAATAAAACAACAATTTTGAAGGGTTTAAACATTTTTATTTTATCTGGCCAGTAAAGTGAAGTGAGGATTAGAAAAAACAAGAAAAATTTCAGTCAATTAAATCTTTTCGTGTTTCTACACTATATTTTTACGGAAATAAAATAAGATTTAAAATTTGATGCTCTTTTGCGAATTTCAATATCATTGCATATTTTTTACTACATATTTTCTGTTACAGAGTTAATTTTATTTATTTAGTTTTTGTTGTTGTTGTTATAAGTATATCGGAGTTTCAGTTGTATACAATAATACATATTTGTTAAAGAAAACGTATTTATGTTATAAACAGAAAACTATTGTATGAAGATCGGATAGGATGGTCATTTGTGGTCTGTTCATGAGAACTTCTTCACGGCTGCCTTCGTGATGAATATAAAACAGAAAAAAAATCCCTCAGAAGAAAACGGACTCACAACGCAAAGATAGACCTTTTTTTCCACTTCTTAGGTGTTTACTCAACATTTTGTGCCCTATGTTTATTTAAATTTTACTATGACGAATGCTACCACCTTTTGCAATAAGTTTGACTCGTTTTAAATTAGATATCAATGAAATCCTTTTTCACATTTTGCTCTACGCCTCGAGCTGTTGTATTTATTGCTGAAAATATGTCAATTTAGCAACAAATAAGGGTCGAAAAATAAAGGATGAATCTCAAGGTGTTGCAATGTCACTTGTACAGATTTGTGATGATAAGTCTGTGGTTTATTTAAATGTAGCCAACATTACGAATGTATTTCATATTTAGTTTTTTTTTGTAATAAGCATGTGTTTTTATACGACTAAATGTTTGAAAGGGTGGAGTAATGTTCTCATACATATGTTATATAACGATCATCTAATATCGAATATAATAATAATAATAATAAAACCCTTATCCGCACCCAATGGTGCATAGGGCACTGCATCATATAAACGTAGTGTTATCTTGATCGTTTACACATGAAGGAAAGGTTATTAGCCCTCCGCTTCAGGTACCAGTCCAGGGTAATATTGAATAAATATTACAGTGAAAAAAATCACTTGTATTTATTTTACCCTCCTTGGGAATCGAACCCGGGACCTCCAGAACGGTGGCCGAGCGTGCTGACCATTACACTACGGAGGCGGACATAATATACTATACTATAGATACTATAGAATATACTATAGATATAAGTACCTTTAATTTGTAAAGTGAAACATTTCATCATTGCCGACAAATTAATTCAAATTACACTGGAAAGGAATTCGATTACATCGAAGCGATGATCTCTCATGTTTAATATCTAATTAAATACTCCCGATATAATGTTCATCTCTTTATTATTAGCCAGCGAGAAATCAACATGTCGGATCGTGATCCGATGGCCCTTGAAAATTACGAAATTTTTATATCACGACGTTGAAATTGTTAAAAAAATTAACACACCCACATTATTACGTCAAGTTTAGTTCTTGTAATCTCAATTTAAGAAGGGAGTAAAGCTTTTAAAAAAGCGTTTATTAAGCTTCACTTCTTAGTTCGTTAACAGAAGTTTTGTGATTTAATTTTAAACTTCTTTTATATTTTCTATCAATGTCAAACTACATGCTTTGAAATGATAAAACAGTTCTATTAATATTAACATTATTTTTATGTGTTAATATAATGCTTTCGACGTAAAACATCAAACGAATAACGACAGAGTGTGGGAATTAAAAAAAAAGAGGTCATGAAAATGGAAATTCAATAGGTTTATTGTCCAAAATATCGGTTAAAAGTAGAACAAACAGCCTTTATTAGTTAGCAGTAGAGCAAGTACATGGCCTCTACCGAGATATCAGTTAAAAGTAGAAAGGTTACACGGCTTTTACCAAAATATTTTATAATTATGAAAATATATTTAGGATAAGATCACTAAAAAAGTAAATAACAAAGATCAAATTAAGTTTTTTTTTTCATTTCTATTACATATGTATTATGAATGAATTTGAATAAATAATTTGTTCAATATACCCTCTTAATTTGCAGAGGTTTCTGAATAATATTTTTAAATGATATTTGAAACACGTATTATGATGACAAATGATTCACACGAAGTCTTGCCAAAATAGGTAATTAAGATAATATATTATAAATATCTTGCAAATATCATATCAACGTATTGGTAAAATATGTATTTTAATCCAATTATTGATTTGAGAGATAAAAGCTTTTTATTTAAATATTTTAAAATATTATATAAATGATTTTTTAAGCAAAGGAGGCACTTTCTTTCATACATGTTAGTTTTCTATCTCCTATACTATTATTCTAGCTATATAATTGCTGTATCTAAACAAGTATCCTTAGCATTATGTACATAGAAAGTGGTCTCAATATTGAATTAAAAGTGTTTATTTCAAAGGCTAAGTATCGACTATCAGAGCTTTAATTGTCAGTGCGTGATGGAAATTGTTCAAAAGAAAGATAGATGTTTTTAGAAAACAGTAAATTATAAACGATTGTGGAATCATCAATATGATTTCAGCATTACACAACTAAATTAACTTGTAATTTTGTACATAGTAACAAATATGTGATAAATCGGGTCGAATGTATTAATTTTACTGTATGTGTTTCAAGACGCTTGGAAAACATCATATTTAGTAAAAAAAGATAAATTAAAAATGAACAAGAAGTAAATAAATTATTAAGATATATTACTTATTTATTTTTTTACAAAAATGTTAATAAAATTAGTATATAACCACTCACCGAGATTTTTACGTCTACCGGTTTCGAGACGTACCCGTCTCTTCGTCAGGACTATTACTAACACAGCATGCAAACAATACTACCCTTCACCACCATAGCACCATTTACACACTCAAAACTACACAAAATATCTAATACATGCGATTTTTGGTCGACCCGAAGACCAACATGCACTATAGTTTTCAATACAGACACGCGTTACGAGCCGAGGTTAAACGTGCATTAAAAAAAAATCGTAAAAATCTCGGTGAGTGGTTATATACTAATTTTATTAACATTTTTGTAAAAAGATAAGTAAGTAAAAATGACTAACCACAAAGTAAATGCTTAAAATATTAATAATATTGAGAATAAGATATATTGTTTGAATATCTATAGCAAACAATATTTTATTTATTGATTAGTTGCAAATCATGATGATTTAAATACAAAAACAAAACACTTGTGTGATAAAACTATTGAGTATAAACATGACTACTTTCGAGAACTATAAATATTCTCAACAGGTAAAAATACAAACTAGGTTGTCGTTTTATTTATTGATTTGGCGTTTAATTTGTAGAACTCCATTTTAATTTATGTATTAATTTTACGTACCTACATCCCCCATTATCTACTGTTGTCTCCCATAAATTATTGCTGCACGTGTTAAAACTGTCACTTAGAATCGTATAGCTACATAAGGACCGTAGTCCATTTGATCTTCACATTCGTTTGATAATGCCCTAACAAGGTGAAACAATTGTCACAATATAAATTTATGTGTTTTTGTTAATGAAATACAACTTAGTAGACTCAAAAAATCTTTGTTTGATTTAAAATTAATTCATAAATTGTCGTTTTTACATTAATAATCTCAAAAGTGGTCTAGAAATATATTATTTTTTATTATTAAATAAAAATATTTTCCGCTTATTGAAAATGTTGATTATTAATTATGCATGTATTATTATCAATCATAAATATTTTTATTAACGGATATAGAAAAACATTATATTTAAGTTTTCTTTGATTAATATTTGTGCTAATATCACTAGCACTATCATCATTTCTTTAAATGCTTAGGAAAAGAGAGAAATAGAATAAAAAAAGAAAATTAATTATATTTAATGATACGAAAAAATCGTCAGTTTGTTTGAAAATCATTCGGAATGAAATTTCTTTTGAGATTAATGTACATTCTTAGTAAATGAAATAATTACTTTTTATATGCGAGATAATCACCGTTGGATTGAAGTAACTTTAATAAAGCCATTAAGTGAAAACGTCGTAAAATAAAGCGAAAATAATGTTCGAATAAAAGAAACTGCTTTCAATAATGACTTGAAAATAAAATCACTATTATAGAGCTACATTTACACACATACAATTTACTACATATATCTCTTCTACCATGCCATCGTCATATGTAACGGTAACTGTCGATGAAATCACTTTCCAGATTTTTTTTATAGAACTATCTGACCAACTAACCATTACGCCGCAAGGCAGAGAGAATAGAACGCCATACCACACTGTCTTTGTAAAATATTCCTCTCCTTATACATATCAGCTAGTAATGTCGATTCCTGACCTGCCCTCTTTGTATTCGAAATACTTGATCATGCCTAGTTTTCGTCATTCTTCTTCTACTTCAATTTCCAACGACACTGGCCTCACAAATTTTTCTCACCATTATTTTCTCAATCATTAGTTCCACATGTCTAAACCATCTTTACGCACCTTGCTTAAATTCGTCTATAATTCTTGTCTCACTGTCTTGCATTCATTCATTTCATCATTCAAACAAATAATATCGTTTTGGCGCACATTCTTCTGATTTCGACTGCATTCAGCCTACTTCCATCTACTTTCACCAACTTCATGCTTCACTTTCATAGAGAGGGTTGGTATCAGGATACATAAAATAAAGCGAAAATATTGTACAAATGATGGAAATTGCTTTCAAATATGACTTGAAAATAAAATAACTGTTACCATGAAATATTTAAATAGACAACAAACGTAGTTGAAATGTCAAAAAAATATATGAAAAATAACTCATATAATTGGAGATAATCCAGATTTGTAAACAAGTATTTGGACACACTCAAAATGTTGTAAAAAACAATATACTATATCTACTATGTACAATATATCGTGATATACGACGGTAACTATATCGGTAGTGTAAAGGCAAAGGGGTATATCTGTCTCAGACCAAATTTTAAAGGAGAGCAAAAACAAACTTGTGAAATTAAAAAACTCATTTATTTTAAGTATTGTACATATCTTAATAAAACTAAATAAGTATTGCAACTACATCTAAATCCTTTTGCCAAATTATGGAACACGCTTTTTTAGACATTTTGTGGAACAAACTTAGAAAATGAAAAAATTGACTGATATACCCATTTGCCATTACACTACCGATATACATATATCATTGAATTTTCAATTTACAAACGAAATCAAGCTACGGCATAAGCAACATCGCTTAAAATAGCCCTACTTAGGATTCGATTTTACAATATTTTTTTTTTAAAAGTATTCTTCTATCCGCCTTCGTAGTGTAATGGTCAGCACGCTCGGCTACAGTTCTGGAGGTCCCGGGTTCGATTCCCAAGGGGGGTAAAATAAATATAAGTGATTTTTTCACTGTAATATTTATTCAATATTACCCTGGACTGGTACCTGAAGCGGAGGGCTGATCACCTTTCCTTCATGTGTAAACGATCAAGATAACACTGCGTTTATATGACGTAGTGCCCTATGCACCGTTGGGGTGCGTGTAAGGGTTTTAATTAAATTTAATAAAAAAAATTCTGATAATTGAAAAATATTTTTTGAATTCTTATAATTAATTAGTGTTTATATCATTTTCAGTAATGAAGCGTGCCTAGTCCTGTATACAGGAAGTGAGATGCCTGCCGCTCCGCGACCCCCCGCTCCGCCGCCGCTACCCCCAGTAGAGAATAAAGTGGTGGCACTCAAGCGCTATGAAGCAGGACCTCCTTTAGACGTGGAACTGGTAAGAACTTGAGTTTTGATGTTTTATCTTAAACTGAACTGATGTAAATTATTGTCCTACTTTCCTTTGAAAATATTCATGTCTATAAAAAACGCAGTAATCAACACAAAGGCAATATTAATACAGTAGAACATCGATTATTCGGATTATTGGGGATGAAGGCAGTCTGGGCAAAGAAAAACTAGTTTTTTCAATTTGAGTTTTACTTGATAAACACTACTTTTTCTTAAAATCTATTGTGGCACATTCCGCATAATTTTCAAACACACGTACGGTGTTTGAAAATAATGCGGAATGCATCGAAACATGTATCACAATGGATTTATGGATTTATATTTTTAGTTGAAATTTTACTTTGTAAATAACACTGTTTGTATTTGTGATACGGTGTTTGTAAATGGTCCGAAATGCATCGAAACACGTGGTATAATTGATTTCAAGAAATAATGGTATTTACCGAATTAAAAATGGAAAGATATTACCAATGTGACTGCTGAATCAATCAATGAAAAATTCTGATAATTGAAATAATATCATGATTGATAGGGTAAAATACAATTGATAGGATACAAGTACTAAAAAACAAATATACATACAAACACTTATTAATTGTTTTATTTGGCAGTTTTCTAGTGGAATGATGTAGTGAAAATGAAAGTTTTATTTTCATTTACAGACAAAAAAATATAATAAAAAAATGGATCGATTAAAACCACAATTATTTGATGACGGTGTATATTACCATGTACTAGGTAACATTATAATAATATATAAAATACAATTTGCATAAAATCATTTTTTCGCGATTCATCGTGAATTATGCAAGATTTCAAGCATGTGTCGTAATATTCTTCACTTTCTTCTCGAGTTATCATCAATTAGCTGCAACATTCGTCGCTGTGGGTCAGTCCCAGTTCCTAGTTGGCATTATTCTCGCCAAACAATGGCCTCCGTCACGGGACATAAAATGGCCGCCACATCTCTCGTGTGAAATGCAAGTGTTGGCAGTGTGGAAAATCACTATCAATCTTCTTTAGTCGGCGCCTACTACGGTTAGGAAATAATTGCATAACAAATCACAAAGAAGCGGCAACCTTGTCTTGGATACTTATTACATATTCAATATTCAGCCAGTGTCGTGTCTAATTTTAAACACAGGCTTACTTGTTGATTTTTCTTTTTTTTCTTCTTCATGAGCCCTCCGTCCTTCTGCTGGATATAGGCCTCCTCCGTATTTTTCCATTTCCCTCAGTCGGTTGCTGCTTGCAGCTAGTTTTTACCCTCCACAGCTACTATGTCGTCGAACCATCTCTTTTGGGGTCTTCTGACGTCTCTTTTGTTCTCCCAAGGTCTCCATCGTGAATTTTATTTTTTATTTTTGACGTAACGAAATTATTTCAAATGCACTTTAATGCTAGTCAGCTGATATTTTCATTTTTCATGTCACGCCTGATGGCTTTAAATTTTCGATGTATTGAGAGAATAAGATAATATTTTATGATTAATATTGGCCAGATAACTTAAAAAAATGTTGGTAATACTAGCATATACTCACTTCCTGAAAATTTAGTCAACCGGTATAAAAAATAGCCATCTTTTCTACAGGTCTAGAGAGCAAACAACAATATACACCACTACCAAACTATATACCACTATTTAGGAACTTATACTTTTAACAATTATTAATCACCTTCATATTAGTCTCTCCAAAGACCAATGTGCATATTGGTCTTCGTCTTAAATGTGTTTTTAATAAATGCAACAATGGGTTTAACAAAAATTTTTTTTAAAAAATCTTTAAGAACTATTAGTTACTATAAGTATCTACTTAAGAGTACATCGGTATGCACTATAAAGTGAGTATAGAAAATCTATTATGGAAAATATCATAAAATATGTAAAAACGTAATAACTTATAATAGCATGTTTATTGGTTACCTTGGTTACGATATTACAATTTTTTTTCGTATCAAACGTAACGCCGGTTTTTACTTATAGTTTATCTACAATATACGTTTAGAAAATACTGCATAAATATGTGAATGTTTCCTGCGGGTATAAATAACGGCTATGTTTATTATTATTATTCTTTCTATTGAGAACAACAAATCTAAATTTGATATCATTGTATTTTTGATTATTTTTAATAAATGATATGGTAATGTTTTTTGTTGATATAAATAATATAAAACGTGTATAATATATTCAAAGTGTAAAGCCATGTAAGCACAAAAATGGCTTTAGTTTTTTTTTATAAACTGTTGAACTAAATTTTCATCAGTACTTTAAATATTCTGTCAGGTACAACAAAAAAAACAAACTGAACGCTTGTTTTATTTTAAATTCTTAGTCAGTATAATGATAAAAGTGCATCTTCTAAAAAGTGCATCATAAGAGCATATTTAGAGAAATACATCATAAGGGGTATCTTTTAATTCGAGGATCTCTCATACAATCCAGAGTGTCCTTCTAGCCATTGTTTCTATTTTTATCCTACCAATTAATCATCTTTATTTCATTTATTTATAGATTTGGCGTTTAATTTAAATAACTCCAATTTAATTTATGTATTAAATGTTAAATCGAAAACATAGTTTTTGAGTCTACAAAGTTGTATTTTATTGTTTCAAAATACATAAAAATCAATTGCAATTGAGAATGCCATAACTAGGCGAAGAAATTGTCACAAAATTGATTTTTTTGCATTTTTCTAACAATAAAATACAACTAATTAGACTAAAAAAATCTGTGTTTTATTCAATATTTAATACATAAATCTTTTATTTCCATTCTCACGTAGCAGTTATGTTCTTCGCGTATTTTTTCTTTTACATGATTATATTTCGAATTTGACCTGAATGGGGGTTCAATTAAATTATTGCGCTATCGAGGAAATTAATAATTGCTGTATATAATTAATGTAATGCTAAATAACATATCGATTGGTCTATGTGGTCGTCTCTGTGTTTATTTAATTGATGAATTCAGGCCCAACATAATAATTATATCCGCAGTTAAGTTTCTTCACGTAGAACAATTTATTTTACAATCCATAGGTCTCTAAACTAAATGATATTTACTTTCCAATGACCGCATTCTATGATAAATACAAACACTAACTTATGCGGGTACTACGTTTGTACTTTTACTTATGTGTGTACATACATGCTTTGTATACAAAACAATGAAGTTACTCTATTTTTAGTCGACAAAATAGGCGTCTACATAGTAAGAATACAGTCAGAAATTTTAATTGTTCAGTACCTGTAATTTAAAATAAATAAATTTTGAACCAATCATTTGGTTAACCATTTGGCGCTTTTCAGTATTCCTGTAAAAAGTTTGACCTTATAACGAAAAGTTCATGTAAAAATAGACTGGATCTTCACCCCATGTATCCTACTTTCATGTAGCTAAAGTATTTTATTTCGAGTAACTTACTGTCGTTCTGTACCACATGTATTTAAAATTCAGAAACAAAATATTCATTTCCTTATGCTCTCTGAAATTTCCCAGGAAAAAAGTGGATATTTGGAATAACTCTAATTTTTATTAAATCATATTTTCTGTATGGTTTCGTTGATTTTTGTTTTTACTGAAAATATTTACTACTAAATTTACTTTTTTCCTAATAAATTGACCCTCAACTCTTAGAAAAAACACGAACACAAGTAAAATAAAGTAATTAAAACCAAAAAGTGATTATATTATATATTGTTCAATGACAGTTCGAAGACGTGTGATAAGTTTTGAAAAATCTCATTAATTGATTTGGAATTCACTGCATGGTAATATCTATCCAATTTTAACGTAAGTTTAATTGAAATATTGGTAATCACCCAATAAAAATAAAATTAAAAATAAGAAAAAATCCACTTACTAAAGATAATCAATTTTTGTACCCATTTTATCATAGAAAAATGGTAAGTACAAAAAATACAAATAAAGGCATTTTCATTCCCGGCTGTAGATATTCAATTGGCCAATATCCAAGTATCAATTGCAAATGACCATTTTGATGGTAATATTTGATTACAATCTACACTGTTTGGAATGTATATCAGTCGACTTTAGCTTCTATTGGTATTCTTATTGATCGTGTTTTGTTTCTCTTTGATAGCTATCGTCGGTATGTAGGTAATGACATTGTAATTTCATTCAACTTTACGTTATATTATAAACCATTGATTTCTTAAGGAGAATTTAGTTTGGGTCAGGGCCGAGTATAAGATGTTGATCTTTCAAAATACGAAAACAATGCGTCGTTTTCTTTCAGTGCTTACTAAAAATGAAAAAAAATCAAGGATTTTCACAGTCCAAAATTAAATTGGTAAAGATCTTGATATCACTAATGAAGACTTTATTTAATTCAGTAGTTATCAGCTCAGTTTGTGATTTTTGAGCACTAACGAAGAAACGCAATAGATTACCTTTTTACTACCATTAATTTATCACCATACCATATCTCTCACACCATACCATATCGCTTTCAAGAACGTCATATATCAAAAAACTTGATTTTTCAGGAGAACGTTTTTAAAGTTTAAAAATATAATACAATATATTAAAAATAAATATCAAGCCACTTATTGAACTTTATACTGTGCAAAAGATCTTTTTAGGTAAAACCTGAAGGTTTTTTCTCCATTCGAAAAATATTTAGTATATTTACAAAAATATTTAAACAATACCTTTTCTTCAAAATGCAAAAACAACACTTTCTGCCCTGTAGCGGGTAAATATTAAGTTAAAATATGCCGCTTTTGCTGGGATATAGTACATTTTCTAGGCATTCCGAAAACAAGAACTATTGAAAATTGACGATTTTTGATTTATGACGTTCTTGAAAGGAGTGAGCGATATGTTAGTAAATTTGTTTGATAGCGGTATTAAGATTGTGATTTATTATTCTACCAGTTCTTCATTTCTAACTAGTTTCTGAAGGCACAGATATCGTTATTCGGTTTAAATATAAACTGTAGTATATTTAAAAATAAAAGAAGATGGTAGCGTCTGTAGCTTCCAAAAATAGTCGTAACAATTGTGTTAAAGGATTAACCTACAAAGCCTCTACGTTTAAAGGCTTGTCTGCAAGTAAGATACTTAGGATAGGGCAGATAAATATGAAAAAAACATCACAAACACTCGAATCGAAATCGAAATCGAAACATCAATTGGCATAAATCGAACCCACAACGTCAGTTTTACAGTCGATCAGTCGATCTACTTAACTACTAATTGATTAAAAAGCTAATTTAAAATTATTTTTTGCGTGCTAAAAAAGGAATAACATTGAAAATCCAGCCCCTGGAATCTGTTGAGAACCTTCGCGCACAAACCTGTGTGTTATTAGTGCGAACCGGTTCTAGTGAAAAAGCGTTATTAGATTTAGCATTTGGTTGCACAGCGACGTGTAAATGCAATGACTTTCACACGGTTCAGTCAAGTGCTCGCATTTCGTGATCCTTATCTCCTCGGCGCTGACTCGGTATTCAAACGGAGCACACGGTAGTTGCCCGCTGACTGGCAAACGCGGGAAACTCGTGTATTTTGTCGTTGTTGTAAAACAGGTAATGCAATCCAAAACATCAGAGGAAGACCGAGAAAAACTTGGAACGATGTCATGTACTTGAAAACAGTCAGGTTAGGGGTTGGAATAATCGGCGGATACGTATGAGTTGAACCCTTACCATTAATTAACCTTTTACTCTCACCCTCACACACACATACACACATTCACCCACACCCACCCACCCTCTTTTCTCTTTCCTCTTTTAATATACAACAGTATTCATAAAAAAATATTCGGAATTATTTAATTGGCTTTATCATTGTCAATCTAATTATTTTTTATATTTTTTATGTGTAAGTTGTAAAATTTTTCATTTTTCATTTCATTCATTTGAACCTTTATCCGCACCCCAATGGTGCATAGGGCACTGCATCATATAAACGCAGTATTATCTTGATCGCTAACACACGAAGGAAAGGTGATCAGACTTCCGCTTCAGGTACCAGTCCAGGGTAATATTGAATAAATATTAGAGTGAAATAAATCACTTATATTTATTAGACCCCCCTCTGGGAATCGAACCCGGGACCTCCAGAACGGTAGCCGAGCGTGCTGACCATTACACTACGGAGGCGTAAAATACCCAAACAAATTGAAAAATATAGTAAATAAATGAATATGTAAGACGCGAAGAACGTTTGCAAAGACAGAGTGATGAGGCGTGGCAAACTATTCTCTCTGCCAATCCCTATGGGGAAGTGGCGTGATGGATAGTTATTTAAACTTCATAAAATTAAACAACTTTGTTTTAACCCCTTTTTTTATTAGTACACTTTAAGCTACGGGTTTCGACAAGTACTTTGTCATCGTCAGGGTTTATTAAGTTATAAAACATTAAACACATTAAAATACTCATAATCAATAACATTCCCTAGCCAAAAACAATGTATTTAATGTTTTAGAATTTAATAAACACAGATGATGACAAGGTTCTTGTCGAAACCGGTAGGTAAAAGTGTACTAATATTAAAAAAAAGTGGTTTAAACAAAGTTGTTTAATTTTATAAAGTTTGTAAAATGTGCCACAAAGTATCTGCAAAAAAACATTCAAGAAATCATAGTCAGTTAGTTTTAAAAATAATTATTAGGTCATTAATTGATTCGGCAGTCACTTTATAGTTATATCTATCCATTTTAATTTAAGTTTTAATTAGTAAATATTCCACATTATGTGCGAAATGCATCGAAACATGTGCCACGATAGATTTCAAGAAATAGTGGTATTTACCAAGTAAAACTTAAATTAAAAACGGATAGAATTATTTTGGTCTGCCTTAGCCTGCATTGTCTCGCCAATGGATTTTATTACGCCCTGTCAGCGTACGTACTACCGACCGTAATAAATACTCCATAATAGTGGCACTAAACAAAACAAATAATCCACGGTATCGTGCGTACTGGGCAATGCAATTTATCTTCATTCTTCATTCAGTTATAGTGTATGATGTTTCGCAGTTCACAGCGAAAATCAATTAATCAATATTATTCCGTAATGAGAGGTCTTGGCAGGCTTGCGTTATAAACAATGCTTTATTTTGTTGCATTTACGATGCTTTAACGAAGATTCTTATTAATATAGCATAACATATCGCAGAACCTCGTTTTATATTAACGAAGCGATGTTGCATAATTCGCTCACTACTTTCAACGCCATATATAAAAAATGATTTTTCAGGAGATCGTTTTTAAAGTAAAAAATATAATAAAATGTAGTAAAAATAAATATGAAGCCGCGTTTTGAACTTTTTACTGTACAATAGATCTTTTTAGATTAAACCTGAATGTTTTTTCTCCATTTGAAAAATATATAGTACATTTAAAAAAATAATTAAACAATACCTCTTCTTCAAAATGTAAAAACAACACTTTCTGCCCTATAGCGGGTAAATATTAAGTTAAAAATATGCCGCTTTTGCTGGGATAAAGTACATTTGCTGGGCATTCCGAAAACATGCACAACTAAAAATTGTCGATTTTTGATAATATAACGTTGTTGAAAGGAGTGAGCGAATTGTGAACAGTAACCTTTTGATGTTAAATAACGTTGAAATATAGCATCGTCTAATTGAATTAATTAATTTCATTATTGATTCGGCAGTAACCGTGTGGTAAAATCTATCAATTTGGAATGTATATTTTAATTAATGGTATATACTAAGAAACACAAAACTTGAAATTAATTACATAAATTTAAACTCTGGTTAAGTGGTCGAATGTCGTTTGTAAATGCAAATGTTTTTGCCTAGAATTACATGAAATTGAAGTAACTTTAATCATAAAGAGTAAATCCACAAGTAAGTAAAGGCTTAAAAATGTATAAAATTATTTATTTATTATATGTTGTGAATATATGTATATAAATAATTTAGAGAGTAAAAATTTGTTAAATAAATAAATATGAATATATGTTAAGTTCCATTGCGATATTTGATCAACCACTAACTTGATTTAAATTTTAATTCAAAATTAATATAACGAACCAAAATTTTGGTTAATTCATATGTAATAGGCATAATATTTCATGATAATGATTGATTATCGATATAAATTTATTAAGTAATTATAATAATTTCCTAGTCTTATTATGACTGCAAGAATTATAAGATCTAGGTCGAACAGGTAAAGATTTTATTACGTGAAGGTATTCAATGAGCTTGGTAATATCGTTTCAGAATTTCTAAGCCAGGACATAACTCAAATGTACAAAACGTAGATTATTAAAAAAAAATATATATATATATATATTTATATTTATATATCCTTCTTCCGAGTTTTCGGCCACCATAATTATATGATATATATACAAAACTCTATGGTACTGAAATAAAGTTACCTAAAAAAGTTTTCAAAAAAATTACTCAAATATCATCTCCATGGGTTTAATCCATAAGCGTCTAAATCCATCTTAACTTACTATGTAATTACTGCTTACTGGGATTTAGCGATTTTAAATAAACATTTATTATATTTCTAGATATATTTGTTTATATACATGTGTACTAGTACATATGTGTGGTCCATATGTGACCACAATTAATAATATTATTAATTGATTCGGCCTTAACTTTGTGGAATGCCATATTGATTATTTAAAAAATTAAACAATTGTAACATTAAAAAAATTAATTGTAATCACCTGTTGATGAAAACATCTGCAGTTTTCGGAACAAGTCGTGTGTAATGAAATAAAATTCAAAAAGTAGTACATATTATACAAGTGTTTTTTTTTAATAATCAGCATTAAAATTTACTTATTAAATCGACAAAATATATTTCAGAAAATGTGTTTTATGTTATGGTATTACTTTTCTTTATTCAGTAATTCCAGATGAAATAAGACACTTTTTGGATTAAGCAGACGATGTGTCAATGTCATCAAAATTATTTATTATTATTTTTATATAAATTCTAATACAACAAATTTATTTATCTCCCATCATCCTGTTTCATTGATGGTTGTCATTAATAGCTATACTTACTAATTATATATTTTATCTTTCACATGGAATATACGCCGTGTTATCGTTGATGAAAAATCGCTCTCTAAGCAAAACTATGTAGTCTATCTCTGACCGTAAAATTCTACGTTCATATACAACATTTTTAATTTCTATTTTTTTAATGATACCTTTCATACACTAAAAATATTATTGCAACATTTTTATTCGTATTTAAAATGTACATACTTGCGTGATATTTACATGTTACTCTAACACATCATTATTGTGTGCAGTATCAATCATAGAAATACAATAATATTTAGCGCATCACAAGGCATAGCAACAATCAACATATTTAACCGTCTGACCCAATACAAACGTGATGGTATTATAATTATAGCGTTTAATGTAATAAACCATAAATACGCGTAGTACTAAAATACCCAGCGATAGAAAATGCGACATTTAATTGCAATTTAATAAGACTAACCTACTTATCTTAAGCTAAATCACGCCTATCTTAATTACGCACG
This sequence comes from Brachycentrus maculatus, assembly GCF_059751285.1. Lineage (NCBI taxonomy): Eukaryota > Metazoa > Arthropoda > Insecta > Trichoptera > Brachycentridae > Brachycentrus > Brachycentrus maculatus. The sequence goes on along the minus strand of NW_028280931.1, from coordinate 977,466 downwards.
GATTCTTGGGAATGAAAAAGTAATCAAGTTAATATTTTTTTTAATTTAAAAAAAAAATGTGCCTTTAAAAAAAAAGTATTAAAGTTGTTATACTATTTTTGTTTTCATTTGAATCTATGGTTTAATTGAATGTTGCACAGGTTTTATAAATATTCCAATACTCGTTGGAAGTATCACTAGTTTATTTTTTTTGTAGACCGTAGGAGTATACATTGACTAGTCTTAATACTGTATATTGACTTTTCTTAGTTGTAAACATTGACTATTCTTAAAGTCAATATTGATTCTTCTTAGTCGTAAACATTAACCATTCATAGTACCATATATAGACTATTCTTAGTAGTAAATATTGGCTTAGTAGTAAACATTGATCATTTTTAGTAGTAAACCATTCCTAGCAGCATAAAGACACTATTTTTAGTATTAAATATTAGCTTTTCTTTGTAATAAACAATAACTTTTCATAGTTGTAAACATCGATTATTCTTCGAAGTAAATATTGATTGATCTTAGTACATTGACCATTCTTCGTAGCAAATATTGACAATTTCTAGCACATATAGATTATTATTAGCAGTAAATATTGACTCTTCTTAGTAGTAAATAATGACTATTCTTAGTTAAACATTGACTTAAATCTAATAATAAGCAAATCATAAGAGTATGTAGGTTTTCTCAATTTAGTTGCATTTTCACATAGATTTAGTCATAGGTAACGTAATAAAAATACATTAATTTTTATTAGGTTTAAAAAAAATAATTGCGCTTACAGTCTTCACCTCTCTTCAAAAATAAGAAGAAAAAATCTAATCACACCTCTACACGATTTTTTAATGCGGGTAATTTAATACATCATTAAAATGTGGAGCTTGTTACAGCTTTAGACAGCGATTATAATAATGGTTATTTTTTGCTTGGTTATGGTCTAATTATCCAGAGAGAAAATAAAACTAATTTGATATCTTTAATTTGTTGGAGTGAAATGTGAAATTAAATTTTAGATTCAATGATGAAGCAAAAATGTGATGGGTCTACAGCTGATTATTTTGTCGACAAAATTTCGTTGAATAAACTAAAACACAAAAGGAAATGTAACGCTTATAAAAAGAATAACATAATAAGTGTTTATTTAATAATTGTCGATTGTGCGTTATTCTGTTTTTTCGTAGATTCAGTATTTTTAATAAACTACTCTTTTTAATACTACTATTTAGATATTTAAAACTAAATAAACGGCAAACAGACAGTATGATTTCTATTGCTGATGCCCATATTACTTGATTTTTACCTACACAATGAAAGTTATCAAAAACTGGGGCGTTTTGAATGATGTGCTGCCGGTATATCTGCACAGGGTGTCGCGCCTGTGAGGCTCACTCAGAAATAATTTTGAAAATATTTCGACAATTTTTAAAATACTCAATCGTCTCTTAAACACATTCCAACGAAATTGTGTTTGTATCTACCGATTTTTTTATTTAGATATTTATTTAAAAGTTTTTTAATATGATTTTTTATTGAAACCGGTTGATTATTTCTATTATTGTTAGTGGTTAATACAATACATAACTACTTATTATTGCATTAAATAAAAATATTAAACCACAAAATAAGACCTCAGTCATAATTTATACAACCAAAACTTTGGTTGTTTATCGATTATTGTGGTATTTTGTACGCACTTGCGTTTGCTGAAATTCAAATACTTTTTACAATATATATATTAAATGTAATATGCCAGTTTTATTTTTTATTTTATTTTTATTTTTATATAAGACAACTTGTATATCTTGTAAATGTTTTATAATTTAATCTTTAATAGCTTGCAATTATTTGTTCAAATATTTTTATCAACCAAATTATTTCTGTAGCAATTAATCAACATAACAATTACCACCGCGCTTGTGTTAATAATAATCATACACCAATCTTGTAATATTAATGGTAAATGTATATGTATGTAAATAATGTATAACCAACATTTATTACCATTTAAGTATTTATTTTGATAAAGTTATATATTTACTCGTAATCATATGATTTAAAAAGATCCAACAAATAACTTTAAAAATACATTTTTCTGTAAAGAATAAAATGTAAACATTTTTATATTTTATTTCTGTTATAATTTGGTTTCACAAATTTATAATGTCTAGATTAACAATATTATTAATCCACAAGCGTTATGTCGTGATGCAAAAATGAAACCAAAGATTTTAAAGTTATTTCGTGATCTCTGTATTGATTTTGTTACCCTTTTACTCTTTCAAATTGCAAATTTAAAAATATTTTTTTTCGCCGTCAAAATAGTATTAGTTAAAAAAGGATTGAAATTTTAACGACAAATTTCACGCAAACAATTATTTGGCTTGTTTCAGTACATTGCTATACGCCGTGGTCGATTGTTTTTAAGAACGGTTTTTCAGAAAACAATGACTAGCATTTATATTCGATAGTGCCTTTTTAGTATGATTGATTTCTTCCGACGTTTTATTCGTACAGTTACAATTTCTAGAGCACCGATATATGCCAATTAACTGTAATTAAATTGAATTATATCATAAATATATTTTAACAGTAATTTTATTAATAACGTTGCAGCACATAAGTATTTTTTAAGTTATAAAATTAATTGAATTGTGAAATTAAGCATCAATACAAATTAAGAATCAATTAAGTCAGAATTTTAAAATTTAAATCAAGCAATGAAAATTCATATATCATGAGTCCTGTTAACTTTCATATTCCGTAAAATAAATTGTTTTGTGTCTGTCGAAAATAATACATTTATTTTAATAGTATCAACAACAAACAAAAGTAAACGTTATGTTCTTTAAAAAGTGTTGTTTTAAAATACTTCAAGGAATCGAATTAAAATGATTTAAAAAGATGCTTAACGGTTTTAGTATGTTTTAAAGTTATACTTTCAAAATATTTATTTATTGAAATTTACCTGACATTCATTTTGTAAGTATTATAACAGCTGGATTAATGAGTGTAAGGTCGAGAAGACAAAAAAAGAAAAGAAAATATTTGTACTTTTGATTATCAACCACATTTGTTTTGTTACAATAAAATATGAGAATCCCGCATTTGAATATTGTCAAATACAGGTCACCATATCGACAATGAAAATGTACAACTACCATGTATATTTGTATGCTTACGCATTTCTACGTTACCCGCATCCTAATGAAGATTTCTCTACTCGTTTAGAAATTACGAACATCCAAATAAAACCGTCCAACGTTTTACGCATACTATGTATATTAAACAACTTCTTAAAGAATGATCAAAAGGACCTTTAAAGAGCGATAGTGAATCCGTTCCTCAGTTTTTTCTTACGGTGAAAATAAAAGATTTTTAGATAAGCAAATAGCAACTTCATGTTATGTTCATTTCGACGAAAAAAACACCATCAATCTGATTCATGTTTTCGTTAAATGTTTTGAAAATATTTAATTTTTTATTCTTACATTTATATTCACATTAAAGCAACTCCAAATGTAAGAAATATAACAGCACTTAATTATTATATTTAAATTTTTAGATAAACGAGTATTTAATAAATAATAATAGTCATTTTATTTCAGACTGAATATGTCGTAAATAATTTTAAGTTAATCTTATCGCAAAAAGAATTTTCTCATTAACTAAATAAAGTCTTTGAATATAAGAAAGTAAAAGAATGTAAAAATCTAGAATTGAGAGAAAAGTGAAAAATATTAAAGAGTTTTATGTATCAAATGTTAAAATCAAAGCTGTCACAATTTTTTTGTTGTTTTTTAACAACAAAATACAACTTAGTAGACCCAAAAAATCAGTGACTGATTAAAATTAAAATGGAGTTCTACAAATTAAACGCCAAATCTAATAACATTAAACAGAATATCTTACCTACTTAGTAGGTATCTTATACTATTTTACGTGCGTGATATAGACCGGTAATGTTTAAATATCCATACGCGAAGACGCGTGATCGACGACTTCCCTCTTAAACAGCCTAAAATATTTTGTTAGGCTCAGTCCGTATAGCGGCGAGCCGGAGAATTCGCGTCAGCTGCTGCTCCCGCCATATTGGCCAGATATTCGAAAGAGACTGATCCATTCAACAGTTTTACTCCCCGGTATGGCAGAGTAGTCAACGGGTGTAGTTTTTGCCGACCGAGCGGTGGAATAGGTTATATTCTAACGGTGCGCGATTGTCAATCACTTTTCATTTCATTCGTTACCGGAAAATCCGTCCGTCCGGCCGCTCCTCGCGGGAAACTAAATTCAACCGCTGCCGTAAATACACAATATACACGTATCTAGTATATTTGCTTTGTGATGTTCATATTCTGTGTCAAGTGATTAGTGCTATACGCAAATTGTGTGTGTTTTACTAGTGAATATTTAGTCCAGTGAACATTTAAATAAACAAGCTATTTTTTTATTTATCTTGAAAATAAATAGAGAAAAAATCTCAGTCGATCGTTAATCAACCTATTACTTTTGCAAAGCATAAACACTTTAATTTGAATAAATATTCGTGCTCAAACATGATGAATTTATTACGTTTTTTGCTGCTAGCGGATTATATTAACGGAGTGCTTGTTAAATTTCCAGTTCAATTTTATATACGCATAATCAAATAATTACTACCCCGCGTTTTAATACGAAAAAATATTAAAACTCAAGTTAAAATGAATTATTTTGTTATAAAATTTAATTCATGTTAAATTAGAATTTGTTCTAAGAACCATCTCTGCGGACGATAAAGATCCGGTAATAATTAGTTGGCCCAGTACAGGATGTTGAATAAACATGAAAATGTTGGATTTCTGTGCTAATTTGAAACCCGACGTGTTCCGTGGTGCATGTCAACAGTTAATGTATGAGTTGTGAAGAAATGAATCTTTCAAGTTACTATCAACAGTACTCATCGTGCTAAATGTTTGGTATTGCGCAAATTAAACCCATTGATACTGGAAACTATACTCAGATTACGACAGATATTGAATACAATGCACGAGATCATGAATTCATTACAGATCTCCATTAAATCCCTTAACTGAAATTAATATTTGTTTTAAATTTAATACTGTTTTCATATTTATACTCGTTTTTAATGAGACACTTTAACGATCAAAATACAATCAGTATATAAAATCTGTATTATTTATTGATTCGGCATTAATTTTGTGGATTGGCATATTGATTATTAAAATAAATAAATACTTGAAAAAGAGGGTTTGTTGAGTTTCATCACATGACACACGACTAGTTTTTTTTTATTTATTTTTTAAATAACTTTTGAAATCACCTGTTGATGATAAAAACTGTAGTTTTTTTAAACTAGTTGTGTGTAATAAAATAAAACTAAATAAGTGGTATTAAAAATGTGTTTTTTTTTTAAATCAACATAATATCCGGTTTATACATGTGCGTTAATCAATACATTATACATATTTTGAGGCAGTATTTCCCTTATCAGAATCCACTCTGGGTCACAAGATATTGTATAATAAATAATTTATATATCACATAAATTTGGAAGGACAATCAATTCAGGATATAGATCTTACATAGTTATTCATGTACACTATTTATTTTTGAATCTCCTTTTTCTTAAAGCTGACGGTAATAAAGTAAACGATTCATTATTTTACTGAAAGTAACATCTGTATCGCCTTGAGCGTTATAAAGGCCATTTATTTAAGAACTACCTTCGAATATTAGCAACAAAATTATACTTTATCTAGAGGTTTTCAAACCAAACTAAAGCAGTAAACGACGAAACAAAAAAAAATATGATATTTTATAAATAAAAAATATTTTACAACATTTTTAGTGTGATCAAATACTTGCCACAAATCTGGACTATTTCCAATTATAGGAGTATTTTTCATATTATTTTTTGACGTCTCATCAAAGATGAAGAAGAATATGGAAGTCTGGGCATTTACGGGGCTGACGACCGTCATAGGCTGGTTTAAGTGATCACTTTACACAAGTGTAACATTCACCGATTCTATCACACTGGTAGAATTGGTGAATCAACTACAAGTAGTGTGGTTGTCAATAATGGGTAGAATTAGTGAATGTAACACGTGTGTAAAGTGATCACTTGAACCAGCCTGTGACGGTCGTCAGCCCCATAAATGCCCAGACTTCCATATTCTTCTTCATCTTTGATGAGATGTCAAAAAATAATATAAAAAAATATATTTTGGCTAATAGCATTTATTACGGTACCAATGGTTTTATATTATTTGTTATCTATTTATCTGATACGACAACATTCTTTCTTGTTTTGATCTGTGCGCAGTGTGACGAAAGTATTTGAAAAAAATCCTTCGGTAATCAGATTCTTAACCTGGGTGCGGACAACTATTTAAATTCTTTGTTGATTTCGTCTAATTTTAGCAAGGTTATTGTTAGAAGGTTAAATACTTTATATCGCGAGTAGTAATTCATTCTGATGGGAAAATAAATCATGCGTAAGCTTAATTGCGATCATTAATCGTTAAACTATTTACAAATAATTATTATGTATTGGTAAATTAAGGGACAGGATTTTCAATCGTTGCTGAAAAAAATTAATAGTTTCTAAAACATCTGATTTGGGAAATAAATAAATAAATACTTAGAAGTCATAATATAAATATTATGACTTTTCTATAACGGAATGTTGACTGTACATTATTGATTGATTTGGCATTAACTTTGTGGAATAATGTGATTATTAAAATGATGAAAAACACTTGTATAAGACCACTCATTTGAGTTTATTAATGTGGGCACGAGAACTAAATAAGTTCTCAATAACATGTCAAAAAACAACAAACATATTTGTATTTACGCATATTAATGAGAACATCTTAAGTTCTCGAAACTAGTCGTGATTAGATTAATATATTTAAAAAAAAGTTGTGCACATGTGTTTTATTTTTTATATATTTAATTTATCAAAGCATTGCATATTTTCAATTTATAATAAATTCTCCTACAGTAAAATTTACATACTTTTAAATTTATTAGACAAAACGTATGTAATTAAGTATTAATTTAAGTGTTTTGCTTCATTGTGTGACTGTGGGAAATAAAGTATATTGAAAATATAAATACGATTCAAATCATTGGAATACGGATTGTCATATTCCGAATGAGACTATTATGAGCGGTACAGAGTTACACAATAGCATTAAGCCGTCCAGTCTGAATGCGAGTGTTGCGTTTGATCTAACATGCGGTAAATGTTTCTATGAATTTTCACGTTAGAATTATACAAGTCCGTCGTGCGAATAAACGTGCATTACTCGAGGAGGTAATTTAAATGTTTCCTTAATGTAGCCGAGTGCACAAGCCGGCCACTAATGCACGCAGTTCCTCCCGGCGCCGGGGAGACGGGGCTCTCGCCGGACTGGGTCCATAAATCCCGGTTATTTATCGTGTTCCTTCCTTTCGGCTCCAGGCTGGAGTGCTGGTCCTCCTCGGATGCGGCTTAATGAGACGCGGCGTGAGTCAGATTCCTATCTCCGGCGAGTGGAAGTGCAGAACACCTGTTGAATAGCAAAAACTTTATTACTCCATGCAAAAATATCACAATGGCGATGGCAGAATGTTCCCACGGCATAGAAACGAGCTCTCGATCCATACCCGCCTCTTGCTGCAACGATATTACGAGATATTTCTCCTCCACTCTCCATGTCCGACGCTCCAACCCCTTCGCCTCCGCTGGGTGCGTTCGTACGCCGCATATCTTGCTCCCAACCTGCGAACTATTGTTCTACTAGCCTTACGAAACGCCAACACGTTTCATTGTCAAAATTCACACGATTGTTTTGCAAGATTCTACAATACTTACGTTCCGTTTTCTCAATGACGTGTGTGCGCAAGTACTGAAAACGTGAGTTTTATTTGTGTGAATCTAACATTGTGATTTATCAAGATTAATTACAGAACTTACGTAAAATTACAATAACGCATTAAGGCATTACTTTGTATTGTTGCGGTTTCCGAGTGAGACTATTAGGTACGTAAATCGATGGTTCGTTGCTAAATGTACGTTTTACGAATCCCGATTAAGAACGTTACCGATGAGCTGGCGCTCCAAAACGAAGGTCTATCCCTACGTGAGCAGATTGATAATTAGTTACGAATTGGTGGATCATTTTAGAATTCCTACTAAGGCACTATGCCTTCCGCGATAGGTGCGTGACAGGAAGACACGACTATATCTTATTTCGAATAATATTCGCCAACCGATCATGAAATATTCATACAATCAGCCGATAAAAAAACGCACATATTATAGGTGAGAAAATTGCAACAAGTGTTTTCTCAAGTATTTTTTTTGCCTCTAATATGCCTTATTGTTAACATGTTTTGAATTGTGATATATGAGTATTTACCGCCTTGGGCGTTGTGTGGTTTGTTACGAAATAGAATCGAACAAATCGAAGTCGCAAGCAAATCAAGCTTAAAAGGTCTGAGAGATAAAAATGAACAACAATGATATCAAGAGGAAAGTTTATTAATATTGTATTATTGTCTGTCTGCAGGTATTTTGGCGCCATAGAGTTGATTCTAGAATGTATCTGTAACACTATGACATTACGAGTTTTACGCACGTTGCGTAAAAAGTATATCCTAGTACATAGATATTACAAAATTCCAACGTAATAAAACTTCAAACATTTACCGCTTTATGATTTTACACAGAGATAAAAGCGCAGAATTACTTTCTTTTAGTCAAGTATTTATATAAAAAAGAACATTCCATCTCTTATTGTTCCGTAAACATCTTGACCTCTGAACCCAATCTTCTCTTACAATACCATTGAGCCACTTGTTTGGCTTCTATTTTCCTCTAATGGGCAGAAAAGCACTTATCTAGTTCACTTCCGTTGATCGATATTTTAAATTAAAGCTCTTATAGAGATATAATACTTTTTTATCAGAAACTTTTTTCATTTTTTATCAGGACTAATTTCAAAAGGGAATTAAAAATCTCTTGTTTAAGTGATCAATTTGTACTCTGTGTACCACTCAATATTTTATCCGTAATTAAACATTTTTTTATGACAAAAAAACACCTTTGTTACAAAATTATTTTACGTCTTATCACAACGTTATTACATTTTTTAAGTGAAAATATACTCAATTATAAAGCTATCAAACTAATCAATTTACCACTTATGATTCCTACCCACTCACTCCAACTGCCATTTTTATTTTTTATTTTTTTATAAAGTGATTTTATAAGAAAGTTAGTTTTCAACTTATAAAATAAGAATCATAAAGTAAATGCCTCGAATAAAATGTTTAACTAAATGTGATCACAAATAAAGCGTAAAAAAATATATTTTTCATTAATTGTTTCGGCAGTCATTTTGTGGTAATATCTATCCATTTTTAATTCGGTAAAAAGCATTATTTCTTCAAATCAATTATACCACGTGTTTCGGTGCATTTCTGAACATTTTCAAACACCGTATCACAAATACAAATAGTGTTATTCACCAAGTAAAATTTAAATTAAAAATATACCTTTCATTGAGTCGGTGCAAGAACGAGCTCGGTTTAGCGGTCTGACCTATGGTATTGCATAACACACAACAGCACACGGTGTAAGGCGGATTAAGGCTAGTTTAGATTAGAAAACAAATACTTGTATGGCCGAACATCGAACTGATCCGAGCCACTTTGAGATACAATCGAGCGGACCTAAAGCGGTCTCATTGTAGTGTAAATTTTAATTAATACAAAACCGTGAAATCGAAAATGTGCTTATAGGCTTTTGCTTTATACGCCTAGAGATTAATACAATATTAAAATCTTTGTTAGGATTTTTAAGCGATTCATAAATATTCGACCAGATGGAAGATATAGTTTTTATATTCATGGTTTGGGTTTTTCCGAGAGACGAAAAATGTGACAAAATTATGCTTTAAATTTTCTTTTGATTTAAATGCCATTAAAATTTGTCGATATTATTTATTTATTAATGGCTCAAAAATAATAAAAATAAACTCTTAACCAAGAAATAAAATGCAAATGAATGAAAATATTATTAATCGTGATTAAACTAAACTTGTTTATTTTACTGAAGGACCAGTATTCGTTAAGTCGCAACTTAATTTTCTCTAAATCCAGGTAATATTTAACGTAATTGATTTTTTCTTAAACCAACGTTTTTGAATTGATTTTTTTTTTAATTATATGGTTTTGAAAATAAAAGAGTTATTGAAAGGTAAGGAGTTAATTTACAAAAAAATATTTTTTCTAAAAGCATATATTCTTAAGAACATAAAAATATTCAAGACATGTATTCTTAAAAAAAATCGGACGTGAAGAGACATGTGATCTATCCGGTGGTCGGCCGGTGATTGTATCCTGCGTTTGCGAATATCCCCTTTATAGATTTACAACCCTTGGCACACCTTTATTTCTTAATTATGTTTTTTTACTATCAATTTTTTGTAAATCAATTACTTGAATGATTTATAAAATATATTTAAAAAAGGATCTCACATTGAAGAGAACATTGATTATATTATTCTGGAAATTGTGCTACATTAAGTCGAGCCAATGTCGACATCGATGTTGAGCCACACTCGACACAGGAGTGCTAAGGGTTAAAATTAAGAAGTAATTAATATTTAGCGATAAATACGTACTTTCTAAGAGTGGGGTACAATAACCAGTTTTGTATTCATTGTTAGTTCAACTACAGTTATTCCAATATGACCAAAGCTTAAAAAGGTGAAATAATTAACGATTCGCTAAATACTACGCTCATACACTCGCATCCGTAGATTGCCGTTTATGTAAAATTGGGAACGAGAAGTCCATACAAAGCGATGAATGCTAATTCAAACTGAGGAAATGCAGTATTTTGCCTAGTCCAATACTGGGGCCAGATAAAACGGTAATGCTGAAAAAGGCGGTGAGAAAATTAGTATTCTCACATACCAATTTGTGATAGAATTTATTAGATATTATATTGCGGAGGCCGCAGAGGAGTTCTAGGTAGGATTGTGTACATTCTTGAAGGTGATTAATTATCGCATAGTCTCTCTTGCCTCTTCCCAAATAATGGGACATTCTGGCTCGGAACATAGTAACAAAACACTTGAACATTACAGCCTATTGGCACAGGTGAATTATTGCTTATTTAGCAGTAAATATACACGAATTTGGCAGATGCTGCTGGTGTTTTTTAATTCAGGCAAATATAAAGAAGAAATTTAACCTTGATTGTCAAAGAGTACTATTTTGAGAGTGTTCGTTAAAGTAACTTAATTATGCCTCGCCTCAGAATAAAAACAACGGGGGAATGATCTGTGAAATATTTACCCGTTCAATTAAACAACTTAAGGTATTCCAAACAAATTAACTTTAAATAAATAAACACTAATAGACAAAAGGTGGCCTAGAATTTGTTAACTTATAACGATTATTTACATATACCATATAGCCATATTGTGACTGCTTTTAACAGAATTAATATTTATTTGTAAAAAAAAATAACACACTTGTATAAGACCTTTTGAGTTTAAAAGAAAAATATAAACACGACTAGTTTAGAGGACTATAGATGTTTTCGAAACTAGTTGTATTTACATAAATAAATTCAAGTGTTTTATTATTTTTTTAAAATATTTAAATCATTATGTTATTCCGCAAAGTGAATATAGTGTAGTGTAGTGTTACAGTTCTATTACTTTATAAATATATTCAAAATAAAATATAAATTCACTGTTATTATTAAATTTGACAGAGAGAAAACCCGTTTAAAATTTATCCTTTCAATATCACACGTCTTCTTATATGTAATTGGTGTGTTTAAGTAAAGTAAAAGGATATATTTTGGATTGGTCAGGAAATATATTTTTTTAAATAAATTATTTGTACTTTAACAAATTCCAATTTTTGTAATGACGTTTTCTGAATAAACAAAAGCATGGCGAAGTTGTAAATATTACATAATTTTTCACGATTTGAACATATTGTCGTTGGAAATTTCGAAACGGGTTGCATTTATGTTGATTTTGTACATGGGTTTGTACATGGCAATTTTCTAGAAGAAAGGGAATAGGTATAAATAAGAGTAGGATATTGAGTATGAGGATCAAATTATTTAAACAGAATTTTTGTTATAAGGTTAAACTTTTGACAGGAACGCCTAATACTATTATATACTCTTATAACAGTTTACGGTATTCATGGAACGAAAAAATAACAGTGTCTTGGATCTTGTTTAAGAAATAACTAATTTACGTATCAAAACTACTAATATTACTGCCAATGTTTTAAAAAATGTATTGATTCATATTTGATTATCAATAATTAACCGTAAACATTTCTAAATTAGCTTGAGAAAAGACACGAAAAAATTAACATCACAAAGTAGCGTGAAATTTGTATTTATTTATGTTACAAGGAGAACTGGGTATGGGAATAGTTATTAATAATTTGAATTACGCGTTTTACATTTTAGTTAAATTTTTTTATAGTAGCATTTAAAATTGTCTAAAAATTCTTTAAAAAATTAACAAATATATAAAATATTTTTGCTGATACTTTGTGGCACAATTTTGAACTATAAAATAAAACTCTAACTTAGTTTTTAACCACATTATCTTTTTCCAATCGGTTTTGTCAATCACCTTGTCATCATTAGGGATGGATATCATCTTGTCATCTTAAAGATGACCTATCGATCCCCGAAGATGAAGGTGCTTATCGAAAGCGGTTGGAAAAAAGTACCTAAAATACAAACGACTAAAATCAAAGTTTGAGTTTAATTCTGTTAATGTATTTTTACTTTTTATTCATTAAAATGTTATAATTTATATTATAACATTTTAATGAATAAAAATATTAGTTTATGTAAGTAATATAAGTTCGCTAACACTTAGAGATTTTTTTGTATACCGGTTTCGAGACGTACCCGTCTCTTCGTCAGGACAATCACTAAAACAGCGTGTAAAAAATACTACACAAAAAATACGTCACTATCATAGCACTAGTTAATCACTTATAACTACATAAAATATTCATCATAAATTTTGGTCGACCCGAGGATTAACATGCACTAGGGATTTCAGAACAAAACATGAACTGAGGGCCGAGGTCTGACATGCACTAAATGTATTGTATTTACCCTATTATTTGATTCATTACAAACAGTTAAGTTATTTATCTTGGCCATTTTTAGTACACAGTTTATAAGTTGGTTGGAAGATATTGCTTTTAAACCTTTAACAGTCACTCACTAATACTGTATTTATTTTGAAATATATGAATATGTGTACCTATGTAATTAAATACGAACATGCAGGTACACTATGATGACGGAACAGTTATAATCGTGATTATGTGCCCGTTAGTTCGATTCTAAACTTAGCAGACTTGAACATATTTCTACTTAAGTTATTTTAAAAAAATATATTTTTTTTACCTGTCACAGAGTATGGAAGAACCTTGTCAATTGAATATTAATTAAAAAGAGCGTGGTGAAAAATTGGAAGAGACTTATCTAAATACAAGTTTCTCAATATAATTTTTTACCAAAATAACAATTAGTTTTGTATTTGGTTTAAACAGTAGTGACACTTGCACTATTGAATATGTGAGTATCAAATATTACTTTAAAAAAAATAATATATATATATATATTTTTTATATTTATTCAGTAAATTAACGATTTAGTTAAGAAAACAAATTAAAAATAATGTTTGAAAAAAGTATTCCGTACTGTTTAATTTGCAAGAAATCACTAGACCAATTATAAAAATAATAATCTATGTATAACATATATAAAAATATAACTGTTCATTTATTTAAAATCTTAAATCTCCTAAAGTTATTCTGTGATTGCCTTGAAGTTTTTGGACAATGTCACATAGAAATTTAATTTAATAGAAGACAGGTAAAAATGAAAATTTGAAAAAAAGTTTTTTCGACTGCAATGTGAGCGACGTCTGTTGAATATATCAGCAATACACGATAAACTAAACATTACTCATGGTAGACAGCGTGCTTCTTGACACCTGTGTCACTTAGCATTTTCAATGATTTCGATCGGTCGAATGATTCAATGGCTTCACAAGCATTGTGAAATCGAACCAAAATACAAATATGTACTTTACATTTTATTTCTTTTCCATTTAAATAGACAAAGCTACGCCAACGCATGGCTTAATACAGATGGCAATAAATAAGAGTTGAAATCGTAATTATAATTTAATTTTGAATATCATTTTCCATAGCTTTCTATTACCGTATTAGAAATATTTTTATTATTGAATATTAAAATCATACGTTGAACTTTGTATGTGCGTCAAGATATGCTGTGGGATGTGAATGGGCAAAGCCTTATTGAATACCGAGGTGTTTATTGTTGTTTAAATAAGGGTATGTTTGGAATTAATTACAGTCTTTATTGCGCGTTTGGAAAACGGAATACGTATTGTTTTTGTGATTTAAGTCGACTTGATTTGCTCGTAATGGCGTATTAGGAATGTGCAGTAGGAGGATACTTAAATTGACAATGAACTGAAATAAGAATTAATATAACGTGTAATGCGTCATATTAAAATAACTTGAAGAATAGTAATGCGGATATTGTAAATAAAAAATTATAAATGATTGAATATTTATGTTATTGATGAAGACTTACTTCCTGATACAGGGTTCAATTGTTATTGTGAAAATATATTTATTCATATTTTAATTTTTAATGTTTTTATACACTCAATAAAATTATAGTAACATGCCGATACGAAATCCTTCGTTTTAAACATCAATTTACTGATTTCATGAATAATCCTTTTTTTTTAAATAATTGTTTTACTTAGTAAATACCACTATTAAACAAGTATAAACTAATAAAACATCAATTAAAAATGGATAGATTTTACCACAAAGTGACTGCCGAATCAATTAATGAAATAATCTTCTTCTCTTAAGAAACAGCGTGTGTTGTCTTGTTCGTTTAATACATGGATCAAAGGTTATCAGCTCTGCGATTCGGGTACTAGTTCTGGGGAATAATAAATGAATATTGATTTGAAAAATCATTTAACTTACTCACTCAAGAAAAGAAAGGTGTTTTGATATGGTTTGGGCATGTGGAACGAATGAGTGAGGAAAGAACGGTAAAACAAATAAATGATGCGAATGTGGTAAAAATTTAGGAGTAGACGATAAGCGAGAAAAACTTGACATGATAAAGTAGGTAAAATACTTGAAAGTCGGAATAATCACGGATTTATATGAAGACATTGCATGGATGTGGCATGAGGCGAAAAATGTTTGCGGAGACGGAGTGGTGTGGCGTTATATTATCTCTTCCTACTCCTGCGGGTAAGCTGCGTGATGGCTAGTTGGCTGGTTGTAGTAAAAAATCACATACATTTATTTTTATCCCCCTGGAAATTGAACCCGGGGTTTCCAGCTAGCTATTCAAACGTGTTGACCACTACAATATGGATGAACTAAAAAAAATAGAAAGCGTACCTGAAAGTATTATACTACAATACTAGAAAATTCTTTTTCTTCTTCATCTTTTTGTAGATCCTAAGGATCTGTTTGGACCTCCTAAGAAAATAAAATCAATAAAATAGCAGCAGAATTACATAAAAGTTGTAGAAACGTCTTCAGTAATGACAAAATATAATTTGTTATTTGAGAAGTTTCATCACTTTTTAAAATAATTCATAGAATATTATTCATTTCATAAAGGTAGTTTTACTAAGACCGCATGAACTTTTTTTAGAGAGGATTCTGCCTTTCTCTATTTCTTAAACGGAAATCGAAAAATGAAGAAAAATTGACAGAAAAAATCTCATTAGTCATAATAGCCTTAAAATAGGAACGAAATAAAACAAAAAATATAGGTTGAATACAGCTTACTAGCTATAGTTACTACTCATCTACTTTCGTCATCAGTTGCGGTTTGTAACACGAAAAATAGGCAACAATTTGAAATGATGAATTAATGGAAAATATTTTTTATTAATTAAATAATAAAATTTTCAAAACAGCTAAGAATATGAAGTTTGTTAAGCTAGTGGAAAGAACCAACTCATAAGCGTCACTTTGTGGCAAAAACTAACCATTTTTTTAAGTTTTACTTAGTAAATACCACTATTTCTTAGAATCATTGAAATATGTGTTTGAAAATGGTATCTTGAATATGATGCGATATGCATGAAAACACGTGTCACAATAGATTTTAAGAAAAAGTAGTATTTACTAGGTAAGACATTAATTGAAAATTAAGATATCATTGACTACGTGACCATTTCTTTTATTAAAAAAAAAAACTAATTTATAATTTAAATTTTTGACGTCACTGTAATTTTGTGATTCATTTTTACTCGAATAAATGTACGAACGAAAATTTAAATAATATGTATGGTTACGAAAAATTATTTAATATGACAATTTTATTTATCACGTAATGCAAGCTTCCACGTTGTTAATGTAGAAATGTATTGTATTATTTCACAAGTGATTAGATTTGCAAGAACAAAATCTGCACATTTGTACAATACAAAATATAATGTTATACTGTGTTCTCATCCTATTACAAAACAATGTTCACAATACAGAAACAATGATTTGTAGAAAAAACTGTACTTACGTTTACAGTTCAGGTACATTGACATGGTTGGGTACACAGATAAAACTATAAACAATAAAACCAGGGTTGCATCTCAATTATTAAAAAAAGTATTGTTTTTAATCCAAGCGATAAAATTCAATAACTCTCATACAATTCGGACATCTTTTAGGTACTTCGTTGAATATTCCGTAAAAAGCTGTTGTACAATAAATACATTATCTGTTTAGTGCAATACATTTTCTATTGAAATATTACATCTAGAAGAGCGATTACACTAAAACGGCACTAAAACGCAGCACTAAAACGGTTATATTATATAAAGGAAAAAGAATACAAAATAAATATTATATTACATAAACGTACTCTAATTTTTTGTTACATTAATTGACATTTGATTCAAGAAAACAGTTTTCGTTATTGTAGTTATTATAGTAAAAAAAGTTGTCATTTATATATCATTAATTTATTGTGCGCATAAATATTATTATTTCGAACAAGATTCTACAATATATACTAGTATTTAAGTCAATATTCAAAACACTAACATTGTGATTAAATTTTTTCCACTTAATTACTTTGTTATAAAATCACTTTATACAAGATATAAAGTGATTTTAAAACAAACTTATTTTGTACGTTATATCATAATTTGTTTTTTTTTTTTTGTTTGAAGATTTAAACAGACAAATATAATGTAACCTTGTTACTTATATTGAAAATTTTATAGGAATTATGTTCATTAGCGTTTGTTGATTTCTCACATTTATATTTAAAACAGTGGATATCCACTGGAAAGTACATATATTTATTTATTTAATTGATTTATTTCACGGATTTCTTAAGGAATCATTATTTTTCTTAAGATAGAAAATTTGCTTACCGCTATGAAGTATTTAACTATATTCCAGTCAAAAACAATATTTTTTAAACGGTTGAGGTGTCTATGATTTCAGCCGTTTCAGTTATATTTCAATTATCGTTAGTACCTATTATAATTTTTCAACGTGGGTGGTAGCCCTACACATATGTAGCTGCCTTGCGCCTATGGTAAAGTGTTCTTCTTCAGTACACCTAAAGTGAAAGCGTGTTGACAGCCCAGTGCAGGTGATTCATTATTCTTGATAATTCCGTAACCAGCACGTGCGAATTTTCATTCAAACTCACCTTCCTATATTGTGCACTGCGTTTGGTTTACTTCTCATACTACAATTATCGCATTTTTCTTGTAAGGATCTGCAAAATCATTCTGCTTCTACTTTTTTGTGCATAAATCTTATGTAATAAAATGGATACTTAATTAAATCCAGTATTAAGAGTTATAGACTTTTCGCATGTTTACAGTCGTTAGATATATTGATTCAGAATAACAACAATAAGTTTATTTATTATTTTTCATAGTGTTCATAACCAAAAATGCAGAAAATTCGTTTATTTAAAAGGACTTTCTATGAATTCGGAAGGTAATAGAAGAGATTTTTGGTCGGTTCATCAATCTTACTAATATAATGAAAACTTGAAATAGGAAGAACTAAAGTTTTTTGTTGTTGGTGAATTAATTTTTAAATGAAAATTTCTGAAAAATGAATGAAATCGTTTTCAAAAAATACTGTAAAATGAAACTTTTAAATTTCAATTTATTTCCAAAATATTTATGAAGTAAAGCTTGAAAAGTGTTTTTGAATTTAACCATTAATGAATTTGAGTATCTATAAGGATTGAAGAGTAAATTTGAATTAAAACGTCAATAATTTTGAGTAAATCAAAACACTTAACCCATCACAAAAAAGACGATGTTTAGTTTAAAAAATCGTTGCAATTATGAGATATGAAATATATAGAAATCGTTTAGGATTAATACTTTTATTTCGTTTAAATGCTTCGAGTTTTAAGTAAATGGCTGTGAATATTAGCCTTCTTTGTGATTCGATAAACTATAATACTAAATTTAAAACATTGCGAAAAAATCGGCATTGCAGTGAAATTATGTAAAACATAAATTGCATACAGTTTACGTTAATACAAACATATTTCGTTGCGAATCTCATAAACAAAATTGTGAAATTTATCATGAATATTAAACCCAGTAATTTAGTACTTTGAAACAATTTTGTCATCATTGATTAGAATTCATGCTAAGAGAAATCCATAAAAATATGAAATATGGTTTCTACTCGTGACGGCGTAATTTGGCGTATTATATTTCGTGTACATAGAAATACTCTATTTGAGATTAAACAATGTTATTATACTAATTCTTTGATCACTTGCCTGTTACATGACCCCGTTAGATATCAGGTGCTTTACTATTACCAATATTCGTAATATTATCGATCCATTGATCCCAGGTAATTGCGTATCGATTAATACTGAAAAAAATGTTGCTTCATTCGTGAAAGTGACAGAAAACTATCATTACATTGCAAAAACTAGTTTCATAATGGCTGCTCATTAAAACTATTCAAATTAGAAGGCAGTATGTATTAAATTATACTTATAAAAAATATATATCAAATACTAGGCATATCGTAAAGTGATAGTTCATTTAAAATCATTATCATTGAAAATATGGAGAAAGTAAAATATATTAATTAAATTATCAATTTCAATATGTATTATTGAATTGCTGAAAGATAATAAATTAACTTCATAAGAATATTTGCATTATCAAGACAGCATGTTTTCATTAAAACGTCAATCGTATGGTAATTTAAGCGGGTTTATTTATTTATATTTTTTTATTTTTACAGATAAGTTAATTATTGTACACAAAAAAAGATGAACACAAAAACATTATTTTAGGTTTTGTTAAGGTTTTTTTATACGTAAAACTTTTTCGTTGCATTTCCTGACTAACAGGGGAAGTCCACTTATAAGTTTAGATGTTTAATACAAGTAAGCATTTTATATGAAAAAAAAATAGTTAATTGAAATGTAAAACATTCTTGGATTGCATACAGTTAATAAAAAAAGAAAATATATTTATCGTCTTTCAGTATTTAACGAATCCTCAGCATTCCCATTATTTTATTGAATAGTTTGTACTAAAATATAAATGCAAGACTATGATTGAAAAAAATGTGTTTACTAGACCATTTTTGGTATGTATTTTACACCTTCTGCATGTTCATTTTAAAAAGCTCGCAAAATCTGAAATAATCATTTCGAAAAAATAAGGTATTTAAATTATGAAGTTACTTATTTACTACATGTTTCATACAATTTGTATATGTATATATATATATATATATATATATATATATATATATATATATATATATATATATATATATATATATATATATATATATATATATATATATATATATATATATATATATATATATATTTATATTTATATATATATATATATATATATATATATATATATATATATATATATATATATATATTTATAAATATATATATATATATATATATATATATATATATATATATATATATATATATATATATATATATATATTACCCCAGTTTAAAAGGAATAAATTTTAGGGGGTTACTATAAAGTATTACTGTGGTGGTTATTGCTTTTGGCTACCATCCTAAAAGTCGTGAACTGCATTTCTAAGGGAGTGAAAATAAATATGATTGCTTTTAATATATATATTTATTATTTGATACTACCCTGGACTTGCACCTGAGCGTCAGACTGATCAGCTTGCCTTCATACAACTAGCGATCAACTTAACAATGCATCAATTTGATGCAATAACCTATGCACCACTGAAGAAGAATAATTATCCCGTACATTGGTAGTATATGAAAATTAGTGCATACGATACACAGGATAATAAAATAGATGAAAAACGCTACAACATCGAAGAATATTAAATAACAATAATTTTCGACGTAAAACGTTTTTTCAGGTAAATCATATTTTGACTTGCTAAGAGTTCGACCTGAATACATATTATAACATAATACTTTATATTATACTTGACATCTGTTTAAAATACTGAATCACCAAGGTGATGATTCAAACCCGATGATAAAAATAAGTTAAACAGATTATTTATGAAATTAGACTGAAAACCAGCTGTAAATCGCTAATGCATATCAAGTCGTGTACAATTTAACGCGAGGTGCTATTGTTAAATGCAAATATTATGCAAAACACTTATGCCTTACTGCATCGTAAAATATTTTTATCAGATAAGCAAGGTAACTTTTTATCGACATCGGAAAGCGAAACGGCTTGAAGCTACTTTTAAGCGTAAAACGAATTATTTGTACAGATTTATAGGTGATTTCTATATAAGTACTATCGATAAGATTAAGAAAGGTGTTGAGATGGTTTGGACATGTGGAACGAATGAGTGAGGAAAGAACGGTAAAATAAATTTGTGAGGCGAATGAAGTTTGAAAAAAAGCAGAGGAAGACCAAGGAAAACTTGTCACGATCAGGTATGTCAAATACTTGAAAGCGGTTAGGTCAGGAGTCGAAATAATCGGCGGGTATGTATGAATGTGGAAAAGGCGAGAAATGTTGTGGCGTTCGATTCTCTCTACCTATCTCTGCGAATTAATCAGTTAATTTTCTACCAGGAAATATATTAATTTTAGCAAAAGTAAAATCTGAATTCTACTTGGAATTGCCGAAACCTGATTTTGATTTTTCTTTTAACGACATAAAATGCGATATTATAAAATAAGTCTTAATTTTAAATGCCAAACATTTGTTTAATTATTGAAATAATTTATTTTCTGTCTGACTATCTGACAAAATTTTCAATTGTTTTATGATCACAATCTTTAGTTAAGATCGCTCTGGTGTAAAAAATCCCTTAAAACTTTATAAGGTAAAACAACTTTGTTTTAACCACTTTTTATTGGTACACTTTTTCCAACCGGTTGGGAAAAGTGTACCAATAAAAAGTAGTTACAACAAAGTTGTTTTATTTTACAAAGCTTATAAAATGTGCCACAACGTAGTATATGCGAAAAAAAAATCAAGAAAAAATCCTTTAAAGGTTTTTCGAGTTTCAGCATCGATATTGTGACGATATATAATTACGAGTTTTTTTTCAATTGTTTCTTTTGAATGAAATAAAGAATGCATTAATTCTAGTTCGTGTGCACGAAATAGTTAGTAACAGGTGTATATGTAATATTTTGTGCGGATGGATTCAGGCGCGTGTAAGTTTTTTTTTGGTTTCTATGCCGTATATCGTTTACACTTTTTATAAACAATTCGACTCGTAAAATATCGTTTTTCATTAAGATGTCAATAATCTTAAATTTCGTGATCCTCTCAAGTTTTATCCTAAACTGCATTTCTACATTTTCATATTAATTAATAATCTTAGTACTTAACAGTCTGAGAAATTTAATTAAACAAGCTTAAGAGGTAATAATATATTTTCACGAGATTTAATGATGTACATAGATTATAATGAAAACATTTTTATGCCATAGAACAATGCAAGTTTAAGCTAAAGAAAGGCAATTTAGTACAACCATATAAAATAAAATAAGATTTATGAATTTATTTTTCTAAAGCTCTTAATTACTTTCGAGTTGATTTTCTACGGGCATAAATTTAAAAAAGAAAAGTCTTTAAAATATTTATTGCAACATGTATATTAATAAACCACATACAAATTAGAAAAAATGTAGGTTTACGTACTTTATGCATTTTTGTGCAAGGGGCTGGGCAAAAACCTCACTAATTTACCCTAGTCTTCCTCTTTTTTATTGTCTATTTTTTTTATTGTTTTACTTGATTACATGTTGCTGCATCATATAAAAATAGCATTATTATTATAATAAGATTCATACTTAATCCATTTCAACTCATTGGTAAGCACGAAACCTTAAATGAAATTTATTTAAATTTTGTAGATACGAGTATATGTAAATTTCTTACAAAGCTTAAAAATTATTAAGACAAAACCCTTAATAAATTTCATGTAAAGTTTCCTCATTACCAACGAATTGAAAATAATTACGTGTGAATTCTTATTATTATAAAAATGTTAATTTTTTTTAAGTATGCAGAAAAATGTAATAAAAAAAATAAAAAAGAGTCAGTAAAAAGAACTAAGACTAAGGTAAATTAGTGATGTGTTTGCCCCGTTACACCAAAAATGCGCCAAAGTCAAACACATTTTTCATAATTTGTATGGGTCCTATTGTTAATGATTTTTTTAATACGCATAACAATGTAATAAAAGTAAAATACAAATTAAGTAAAATATAAGTCAATAAAAAGGAGTAAGACTAGGATAAAGTAAAAATAAAATTATTTGTAATGTACCAACAAATTTATTTTTTATTTATTTGTAAAACTCGATTTTCATTTATGTATTAAATCAACACTGATTTTTCCTAAATTATTACCTGATATCCCGTAAATTATTGCTGCACGTGTTAACTATTACTTAATACCTAGAATTATTAAGCTATATAAGGACCGTCAGTCCATGTAATCTTCACATTCGTTTGAAAATGCCATAACTAGGCTAAACGGTTTACACAAAATTAATTTTTTATGTGTTTTTTAACAAATAAAATACAACTTAGTATTTCTTTAATGTTTTTCGCAGATACTTTGTGACACATTTTATAAACTTTATAAAATTAAACAACTTAGTTTTAACCACTTTTTTTAACCCTGGTGATGACAAGGTTCTTGTCGAATCCGGTAGGTTAAAGTGTACTAATAATCATAAGTTTTTAAACCAAAGTTGTTTAATTTTATAAAGTTTACAACTTAGTAAACTCAAAAAATTTAAAATTTAATACTTAATCGCAATTTTAATTTTTATCAACCAAATCTTGAAACATAGTTTTTTTCCACCCCGCGATTTGAAATACGATAAAAATAGATCAGCTGATAGGTTGTGGTTACAACTGAATAAATGTCAGTGTGGAGTACGTACGCCGACATGACATAATACCAGCGTTAATGTTGATTCTCGTTACAGTCATGATTGGGTACTTGGTAATACAATACATTGTGCGAGGCAAGGTCGCTCGGGCCTCGCGTCATTGTGAGTACACCAGCACACATACCGGCGTGCATGGCTATCGTGACGGTTGCAATCATGTCAGTTCTCAATTTTGAGAAAAAACTCATTAAATGCATATGGTTGAGAATAATGAGAGGATGGAGTGCAAATTCTAATTAAATTAAATTAAAAAGATTTTTTCATGTATTTGGATGTGAATCGAATGAGTAAAGAAGGAATAGAAAAATAAATATACAGGCGAATTAGGTTGGTTATAGAAACAGAGGAAGGCCGAGGAAAACTAAGCATGATCAACATTTCAAATACTTGAAAGTGTCAGGTAAGGAGTCTGAATAATCGGCGGGTGTGTATGAAAAGATCCATGAATGTGGAGGCGAAGATTGTTTGCAAAGACAGATTGGTGTGGCGTTCTATTCTCTCTGCCTATCCCTGCATAGAAGCGGTGTAATGGTTAATTGGTTAGTATGGTATGATTTGAACAATTTTCTCACCAATTTAAACAGTCGAAAACATTAAAAAACAAAGAGGCGTTGGACAATTATTGTACTCATTTATTTGTAATTTTGTAAACTGTGGATAAAGAAAGACGTTTAAATAAAAAAAGTACTTTATATTTAATGTTTTATGTATATTTTTATGGTTAATTTATTACATTTGCGATGCATTACTCTACTAAAATTTATTAAGTATTACATATTATTATGTATGTATGTCCATAGTTCTGTTCAGTTCAATGTCGAAGATCATTTATTACAAAAAATAAAATAAGTTCTGTTTGCAACAGTGAAAAACAAAACTAATATAATTAAGTGAAATTAAATTAAAGTATTACGTAAAAATATAAGACCCTGTCTATTCTCATTAAGTTTCTTTAAATGTACATGTCTGAGGTACATGTCTGAGGCAGGCAGCATTACTTTTTTAATTTTTTTAAAATACGACATATTTACTGAATAAACCATCCACTTAAACTGACATTATAATTGAATAAACCAAAAGTTATGTTTATGCGTGTAACCTTATCATAATTTTTTATCCAAATTGTTTATTTAAAAAAAAAAATATGTTGCCTTGACACGAGTAAATTCATAGAAAAAAATATGGCATTAAAATCAGTAAAATGATACTTTTTGTCATTATGTTGAAGAAAACATTTTATTCAAATGGCCGTTTATATAATTGAGATAGTAAGATACTATTCATTATGTTTAATTTATATCTATACTATAAACGATATATCGCATGCTATTTGAAGACTTTAAAAAAAATCTTGTTTGACAAATCCGAATTATGATTTATAAAGGTCAAATTCAAACATTGATAAAGATATGTGAAAGACATATGATGTTAAATAAAAAAAGAAAGCAAGGCTGAGATAAGCATTATCGATAAAATTTATAAAGGTGTGTTGAAATGGTTTGGACATGTGGAACGAGTGAGCGAGAAACAATAGTAAATCAAATTTATGAGGCAAATGTAGCTGGAAATAGGAGCGGAGGAAGACCGAGGAAAACATAGCATAAACAAGTATTTCTAATACTTGAAAGTGGTCGGATCAGGAGTCGAAATAATCGGCGGGTATGTAAGAATGTGGAAAAGCCGAAAACTCTTTGCAAATACAGGGTGTTTTGGCGTTAGTGAAGCGGCGTGATATTTAGTTAGTTTTTGTTGCTGTTTATTCATATGTAGGTATATAACTATTTTAATTTATTTCATAAAAGTGAGTAAAGATATTATTTTGGATGTTATTTTAATTTATTTCTCATCTTCATTCATGATGACCCAACACATTGGATACAGAGATACGGCACGTAAAATGCGACCATCAATTTGCATTCAAGAAGTCAACAAGGTTCTATCTTGTACATACACATAAATCCATAATTACGTCATATAACCAAGATTTAAGCATTGTTTACAGATTATTCTGCTAGAGTGATCAACCAGAAAGTGTTAATTGAAAGGATTATTTTAATTAAAAAAACTTTAACTCACATTTTAATTGTATAATCGCGAAAAAGTATACAATTTATAAATGTAATCCTAAAAAATTAACAAAACAGCGTCCTCATTGAAAAAAAATCAGTAACAGGGTCGACAAATTTATCAGATAAGAAGGTATAATTTTTATGTTGAATAAAAAAAGTAGATTACTATTATCGTTAGTTAAGTTGTTGATCTTAAAACGAATAAGATCAGGTATGTAAAATACTTGAAAGCGGTCAGGTTGGGAGTCGAAATACTCGGCGGGTATGTATGAGGAGATGTATGAATGTGGAAGAGGAAAATAATGTTTGCAAAGACAGAGTGGTGTGGCGTTCTATTATCTCTGCGTATTCCTGCAGAGAAGCGGATGTGATGGTTAGTTAGTTAGTTTTAAATAGAATAAAATACATGTATTTTAAAAATTATATGATTAAAAAAACACATTATTTCTCACTACTCGAAAACGTTTATTATAAACATTTGGATGGTCTTCTTATATGGTAAATGCCACTATTTCGGGGAAAAAAAAAGGAACACGTGTTTCGATACATCCCGCATCCTTTTCAAACACCAACACTAAATCTTGCGAAATGTATCGAAACACGTATCACAAAAGATTTTATGAAATAGTTGTAACTACCAACTGAAATTTAAAATAAAAATGGATGGAGTGACTTCCGAATCAATTCATGAAAAAAATAACGTAATCATGTTTCTTTCGGATAAGATGAGTTATTTGTAACGCGGAAAAGCGCGTAATTGCACTTACGTTTAAAACAATAAAATAAATAGTCACATTAATAAATAATAAAATAAAATAAAATGAATAATAAACAC
The DNA here is from genome assembly GCF_059751285.1 of Brachycentrus maculatus. NCBI lineage: Eukaryota > Metazoa > Arthropoda > Insecta > Trichoptera > Brachycentridae > Brachycentrus > Brachycentrus maculatus. Next base: position 951,030 of record NW_028280931.1, on the reverse strand, counting down.
GAAGAAGTTATTGATATACCGTTATCTCTATAAATACTCAGATTATTCATTTATGTTGGGATATAAATAAAAATGTTTATATCGCTCCCTAAAGGTATGATCCAGCATTTTGAAGCACTCAAAATATCGCTTCATAAGGTTTTAGTAAAAAATATATGGATTTGGGGAATGGGGCTGTTGATATTTTATATTATCAATGATATAATAAAAAGTGCTTTTCTTGCAGACAAACAATTATTTTCTAAAATCCCCGTATAATTACTTCATTGACTTTTGTTTAAAAAAAGTGTAATAAGTGATTCGCATAAAATAACGTTTCGTTCAATTTGACACCCAAAAGTGATTCGATGAATAAATTAACTTGACTAAATGCCTGCTGGTTGATTTGCATTAAAATGAAGAAGAGGCACAAAATACCCCAAATATTCGCCAAGCACGAGGAATGAGTAGATACATATCGAAGAACGGAATACATTAGTGATGGTATTCAAGAGCATTTTCACGAACCAAATAGCGAATTGGCCATTTTCATGGTCGTCTTGGTGTTGTTAGGGGACGACAGCGCCACCAAGCGGACACCGCGAGTACTTCTGCGGTTCGTGTCTCGGGTGTCGATAGAGAAGAGCCCAAACTTTCCGGAGGTGCGTTAATGCTTTGTAAATATCTCAACAGATGGCTGTAATTTCCTTGTTTTCATTTGGCGGTCTTTACACCCCTGCTAATGCCTTAACGCGGAAAACTTACCGCACCGTGTGTTTACATGAAATCAAGGTCTAGTATATCCAAAGTTCCAATATTGTTTTTGGTGACCCTGGATTTCGTTATACTGTAAACTTTGAAAAAAAAATCGTATTTAACATCATAGGCAGCAAACGTTTGAAAGTTTTAAAAATGTTATTCATTAATTAATAAAATTATCTTGCCTAAACTTAACATGATTAAAAAAAAATATTATTTGATAAATAATTTTTATTTTTATTTCTTTACAGACAGAGCCTGGAGAGACATTCGCGACAACAAAAGAAGGTAAATAATATAAATTCAATATTTTAAATAATATATATTTTTTTTAATAAAAATATTTATTTCCGTGAAAAACCATTGAGGATGGTTCGATCAAAAATGTTTTTGTTGAGTACAATATAATAATTGAAAAAAATGAGATTAAGGTTCGGGATAAATAAAATATGTTTATATGAATAAATGAAAAACTCATTCTTAAAATGGAAGTTTATAGGTATTTACAGTACGAGATATATACATGGAATCATCTTGGAATATAATGGTTTTTAATTATAGATTATAATTTATATTCTAAGAATGGACGTATAATTATTGGTTACAAAAACTACGTAGGGGCCGATATAGAAATTGCAAAAGAAATTATGAAATTGATAAAGTGCTTTTGTTCCATTCTTATAATTTTTTTAAAATTGTAAATCTCTTCATTTTTTATAACGATAGTGTCTAATCGTATAAATTATTCAATAATTTATACGATTAGCCAATCAAGAGTTTTCAATCAAATAAACATACGTATGTATATCTAATCTTTACGTTCTTATCCAATTGCTAATAAAGATCTGTGTGAGAATTTTCCCATATGTACTTGTATCAACTTTCTTGTGAAATTATTAATTTGCCAGTAAATAAAAGTAAATTAATTTGCTTTATTTGATCAAACTAATTAGAAAATTTAAATAATTATAAGTTGATGAATCACAATTCAATTAAAGTATAATTATATTTTGGATGTTTTTGTTAATGTTTTCTTTGAACTCTATTTTTTATTAGTGGAGTTATTTACAAAAGAAAAATAAAATATCATAAATAATTTCATTTCAATTCATTTTATTAAAAGGTATATTGTATCCAGTGGCGAGCGTTCCATCGAGGCACAAAAGCAGTGCCTTCCCCTCACATGAAAAATGTAGAAAAAATGAGTAGTTTTATCACACTACTCTGGAAATTTCACTCTTCATCGAGAATGAATTTTTTACCACCAAAATTTGAATGAGGGTAGTCGTTCAAGGCAAGTTTTTTTCACATGAATTAATTCGCTGTTTTCCGTACAGATTCTACCCTAATTAAAAAACTGTGTGCATTCTACTGTTTGTATCAAAATCATTTTTTTAAATAATGGTACCAAATTAAATGCAGTGGAGATTTGAATAAAATATTCAATAAAATATATTATAACTTTTATGATAACAAATTATATCAAATTTTTTAAATAAAAAAAAATACGTGTAAAAACCTACAAACATTATATTACCAGTGAAAAATGAATTAAAGGTCAACATAAGTGGAAAAAGATATAAAGGTTTATTTAATTTCACCTGAAAAAACTTTTTTTAATGTTGGTACTAGAAACAAGAATAACGAACTTCTTTATTTCATGAAAATAAAAACATAAAGAAAATCATTAAAATTGAATAGATAAAATAAAAAAATAAGACTAATTCAATACTTAAAATATTAAACATAAATATTAAAAATAAATAAAAATAAATTTGTGATTGGGTAGAGCCAGACTAACCTCACTCAATATTGGTATATGTATAAAGTATTTAATCATTCTTTTATTACGTATAAATAAATAAATAAAATATATTACGCATTCAATAGATAATTTAGTGATAGGGTGATTGTTTATTATTTTTTGCACGAATAAATGTTAGTGTAATAAAGTTAAAATACAATTTAGTTTTGCATATCAACAGTAAATTTTAAATATTTTAAATTGAATATTTTTTGTTATACTCTATTTTATTGGAGGTGCGATGTAATCTTTATAGGCTGTTGTGTACTTTTCCCCAGTAAATGCCAAGATCATGTGTGCCCCAAGCAAGGAGAGCTACCATTGTTTCATATTAACCTTAGACCGGTCTCATTTTTACAATTATTTATCTGAGACTTATTTTATAATACAAATAGCATGTTACCTATAAGTTAAGCATAACTCGTTTTTTTCTTGTTCGTTAAATATTTAAAAAAACACTATTGGAGAAAATGCAAGTAAATTGTAATATCAAACTGATCTTATAAGGAATTTCATTTTAATATTTTAAAGATGTTGGAATTTCAAAATTATTTTTTGAATATATTATCCCCTCATACGAATTATATCGTCAGCTAGAAAATCCAATTTTACAGACGAAGAATTGAAACATATTTTGTCTGGTAAATTCGTAGTGAATTTTGTTAGATTTGTGTCAAGATTTTTTTTCATTTCATTACATTTTTTGTTGTTATTGAATGAAACTTTACTTATCATGCGATCGATATATTTACTTAAAAACTAAATTTTACACTTCAAATTTTTATATTTTATTTTATTATGTTACCATTCATCGATCTATAAAATCAAAGATATTGAAACATATTTTTAAACATTAAAAAGTTGTTTTTAATATTTCTAATATATTGAATAAAATACTGTTGTAGATGAACACCTTTAATACTCTATTTCATTTTTTAACATATTTACCGTCATTTTTCATCATCTGGTATAAATAGAGGATAGCCGTATGGTGTAAATTCTCTAAAACTAGTTGTAAAATGGTAATATTTAAAAATAAAATAAAATAAAATAACGTCATAAAAAACAACCAAATAACTTCTAAAACATACAACTTCAATGCAGAACGTAATAACGGATACATATAAAAATAGCATTAATAATAAAGGTGAAGGACGTCAATAGTAAATATCTCACATTTTTTCGTTTAAAAAACCACGTTTTAAACATAGGAACTAAAATTAAAGACACAGATAAGATTTATTTCTAAAAAGAGCGAGAAGAAAAGTTTTTTCTGATCATTCTTGAAGAAAACAATGACTGGTAACATAAATAATTTCACTTTCAAGCCAGCCACTCTGACGGTAACAAAGCGCAATATTTCCTGCTAAATTTTTCCGTACCTACCCATCCGATTAATTGCCCGAATGTCGAGTGTCTACTGCCATGTAATTATTTATTTTCTCACTATGGTAGCATTGTCGATCGTTTGGCGCTACAATGACGATTTAATTACACTTGGTTCCACCTGTGTGCGTAAAAGGATCCAAGTGAGAACGTTTCGATAAGACTAAAAAGATATGCTCATTTCAACCAAAAACTGATTGATATTTATTATTATGGTTGGTTGAAAAAAAAGTGCAAAACTTATTACTGATTTACTATCAAATTAAAAATAAATAATGATAAAACTTTATTTATTTATTGAAGTTATTTAAAGAAAATTACTTGGTATTTACCACTATTTACCAAATAAAACATATTTAACTCCCGAATTAATTAACAAGGTTGTATTTTTGTCAAGATTTTTTTATTGATATTTTAACACAGTTGAAAAATAATGCAGATGTTTGAGCATTTTCAGGGTTTACGACCTATTTTAGGTTGGTTTAAGTGATCATTGTATATACGCTTAACATTTACAATTCGACTCATGCTTGACAACCATACTTGAATTGAAACATTAATATCCCTTAATATGCTTTGTAAATCTCAGACTCCCGTACATATTTCTTTCTATGTTGAAATATATTTGAAAAATCAACACCTAAGTGGATTTTTGAACGTAAATTGAAATATTAAAGTTAATTTTAAAACACACATTTATTATTGGAAAACGCTATAAAGTTAAAAAAATTTATACAACAAAGTGATAAAATCAACATTGTGCTTCAGAAAAGGACGTATTAGTCACATCATTTTAAAAGTACAAGCATATTTGTGTTTACCAACTAAGAAAAATGTATAACAAAAAAGTAAAAAAAAAAAAGTAATTTTTTATTTATTTAACCCCTATCAAATATTGATTTTTTGGCTTTTTTAGTCATATTTGTGTGATATTATTTTTTTTTTAGGAAGAAATATGCTCTCATACATGCTATTATCATAAATAATTTAATACCATAATATGTCAAAAAATTGGTTAGTTAACATTTCAAAAAATGTGGTATGATTATTTCATATAATACTAATAATCCAATGTTTTACGTTCCTGTTTTTCAAAACACACCACAGCACGATAAAAACCGTTTACTACTTATTGAGTACCTACGCACAATTCTCAAAATTGCTAATTTTATGTATTCTGTGTGGTACTTAAACAAATTATAAGGCGCGACTGTATGATTAGGAATTTTACATTTTCATTGCATATTGAACCGTTTGGAAATTTAAAAAGGTACATCTTTTAAATAATCGTTTTGAAACTAAACGATATTTCAACGGGAGTCACCCCGTTTTAAAAAACCGGTGGAATATTTAATGATTCTTTTAAGTACTGTGATTTGGTATTTTTATGGTATTAAATGTATTCAATTTGTATTTTTTCAACTAACACACTATTAGTAAATGTATGAATAGTATATATTTATATGAATTTAGAATATTAAGTTCTATACATACATAATCACGGATTAAAATGGAATAATATTCATATATTGCCGAAGACATCGCGTTGCAATTCGTTTCACGGTCCATTCTGAATTTCATGAGTAATACTGGCGGATTAGTAGCGGAAGATTTTAATACTTCATTCTGTATAATCACGAATATACGCCCGATGCCGACATATTTATAGTTAACATGTTTTGTGTTCTACTTTGATGTAAATAACCTATCAACAGAAGTTAAGAGTTAAGAATATCACTCTTCATATATATATACATATATATATATATATATATATATATATATATATATATATATATATATATATATATATATATATATATATATATATATATATATATATATATATATATTATATATTTATATATTTATATATATATTTATATATTATATATATATATATATATATATATATATATATATATATATATATATATATATATATATATATATATATATATATATATATATATATATATATATATATATATATATATATATATATATATATATATATATATATATATATATATATATATATATATATATATATATATGTGTGTATACATATTTACTAGCGGATATTGAGCCCATGGCTCTGTTGCCATTCAGCATATACCCATCTACGCTACTGCTGATTTTTTTTAAAAATGAAGTTTTTGAAGCATTAACGTAAAAATAATAAATGTCTTTGATTAGATTGATTCAAGTGCGTTTTACGAAACTTAAGTCGATTATTATCAATTACTGAAGTGTAAAGCTTTAAAACAAACAATTATATCTTTTTTTAGGCCCAACATACTATAAATCCCAACATCTCATATTTTAATTAAACTCGGGTAAAATTTGACATGATTGAATTTTTCCTACAGGGGGATATACGCAAAAACACAGAATGCATTCCACCGGAGACCACCGAAGAGGTCACATATCTGTTCATGCCTGATTTTTTTAAATAATGGATATTTTTTTAGAAAATTATACTAAGAAAAAATGTTTCATATATTTTTTTAACTCCTTAACTTTCAATAACTCTTTTCTTTTCAAAACCATATTACTATTTCGAGGAAAACCAAAAACTTATTTTTTCAATGCAAAAAGGGTGTTTAAAAAAATCAATTAAGTAAAATGTTACCTGGATTTACAGAAAATCAAGTAGCAAATTGACGAATGTTAGGCATTAAATGACCGTTTTAGTATTAAAAAATTAAGTTTTTCTTCGAAATAAATATATAGTTTTGAAAAGAAAAATAAGAAGGTTAAAAAATAAAAAGTTTTTTTCAATATATACTCTTTAAAAAAATGAGAATTTCCAATATAAATTCTAAAAAAAAAAATCCCGCGGAAACAAGACTGAGCGCAGCCGTTCGCGCTCAGAATTTAACCGTCTGACACTCGGTCTTAAAAACAGAGAATATTTATGCGTATTTTTAAAAAATGTTACCTTCTTGTAGAAGAATGGGTGACGAAGAAGACGAAGGAGCTGACGACGACCCGGCAGATAGCCACGCGCGTGCAGCGCCAGGTGCTGCTGGAGGACGGGCGCGTGCTGCAGGACTCGGGCCCGCTGGTCTCCACCACCACCAACGAGGACACGGAGACCACGGAGCATGAGCACACGGAGGTAATCATCTTCCCAGAAACTCTCAGCTCTTGGCATAACCCCCAATCGTCTCATACCTTCTTGGGATGTTTATCTCTAGTCTAGAGCACTTGGTTAGTCTCTGAGTATAATGGCAAATCGTCTCAAATCAAATGGTCTATTTCTGTTCACTGTCCTTCTGCAATCTTTACACATTCTTTATGGAGCACATATAAAACTCCTTGGATCGTATCATAATGGCTAATCGTCTCAGATCAAATGGTCTCTTTCTGTTTTCTTTCCTTGCATGATATTTATATATCCAAATGGACCACATGAAACTCCTTGTGGCTTGAGCACAATAGAAAATCGTCGCAGATCAAATTGTCTATTTCATACAATTTTCCTTTTTTAAACATTTATTTTTCCGATAGACTATGGACCACTCAGGAAAGTTTATTAAGATGAGGCGTACTCTTGCATCACACTGCCTCTTCCACTATGCTCATCAATTGCCCTCCAGTAAAAAAAAACTTTGAAGTCTTATATTCCTCCTGTTGCCTATCTGTTGTTCTGTCTATCATCAAATTATCATAAATATACACTTCCTACTCATTTTGAAATTAAAATGGATGAAATTAGAACCATCTCATGGTTTTTTATTTACACCATTGCTTTTTCTTAAATAGTAGATTTAAATAATTAAAAAAAAATGACAGGCGCCATGGCGTAGTTAGGTAGACGCTCGACTGCGAAACTGGCATCGCAGGTTCGATTCCCGCCAATTGCAAAATAAATTCAAGAAAGATTTATTTTCAACTGTTCTGGGTGTTTGTGATGTATTTTTCACATAAATATTCCCTTTCCTTGCTATCCTACCTGCTGACAAGCATCTAAAATAGACGCTTTGCGGGTTATTCCTTTAAAAATAATAGTAAAAATCAACAGCATCTTTTTTTAATTAATGTTTTACTTCACCGTAATACGGTGTTTGAAAATAATGCGGAATGCACTGAAAGACGTGTCACAGTATATTTTAAGAAATAGTGGTATTTACTAAGTATATCATTAATTAAAAATGGATAGATTTTACCACCAAGTGACTGCCGAATCAATTAATGAAATCTTTTTTCAATCCTAGCATCGGAAGTTGGATGACCCTCCAGGATCTGACGTGGAGGATTCCGTGGATGGAGCTCGTGCTCCCATAGAGGGGGCCCCATCCGGAGACCTCGTGTCTTCTTCAGCCCCCAAGTGGGTGGCGGTGGCCAACCCCGACGGGAAGGTGCGGGAGATCAAGGAGAAGAGGGTCCTGGAACATCAGGTCACGGACGAGAGGAAGGAGACCGAGGAACGGCAGCATTATGGAGATATTACCGACGAGGTAAGTGGCTTTAAGATTGATGAAGACAGTATTTCTTTTACTTAACTAACATTTAATCAGAAACTTATTTTTCCTCATGTGCTATTATCTCCTCTATAGGGTAAACCTACAATATGGCGATTTTCATCTTGCTTCACTAAAGAGTTATTTATATCAAGATTGTTTTTGGATATACCAAAAACAAAATAAGTTGGCTTTGATTAAGACAGTTTTTCTTTTACTTAGTGAATATTTAATCAGAAACTTATTTCTACTCATGTGATATCTCCTGTCTAGGGTTAACCTACAATATGGCGGTTTTAATCTTGCTTCTCTTGAGAGTTATTTATATCAAGATTGTTTTTGGATTTACCAAAAACAAAATAAGTCGGCTTTTTGAATACACTAATATAAATAATATAAAATAAACAATTATAACGATATATTTATTAAATAATTAATTGCAGGATCTCTTGAATTCAAGGAAACTGTATTTTATTGCTCTTTACGCGGAAGCGATCATTTTATTTTCAAGAGAAAAAAAACATGGCTGTTACTACAGGTACTCTACTTGAGAAACGTAACGCAATATGTATATTATAATTCGTTTAAAAATGTCATAACTAGGCGAAAAAACTGTCACAATTTAAAAAAAATGTGTTTTGTTTAAAAATAAAATACAACTTAGTAGACTCTAAAAATCAGTGTTTGATTTTAACATTTAATATATAAATTAAAATGGAGTTCTACAAATCAAATGCCAAATCTATAAATAACGCAATATATTCAATGTAGGTTTAAACGAAAATTTTAAATGTTCACCGGAGACAAACGCTCCAGAATTGTGACAAGTTAACTTTCTGATCAGTTGAAATTAATTATTTAGTTTTTTTAAACATGCCAGTTAAAACTCACTCTGGTCTACAGAATATAAAATTTTGACTGGATTAATGGTCTTAGAATAAGCGTACGTATTTGTAAAATATGTATGAATGTTTGTACACGTATGGATGTTTGTAATACAAAATGAGTGAGTCAAGCTTCTTGATAAATTAATGTTGGTTTTTTTGCTGATTGTTTAATAACATAGATTATAGGAATGCCTGTTTTTTTATCAATATATAAAAAAACAAACATACATATAAGTATTAATTTAGTAAGAACAACATTTTTTTAAAATTGGAAAACACGCATGACAAGATATGTTTAAAAAAAAATATAATGAACAATATATGTATCTACTTATAGTTATAGATATTAAATAAACAAAATTCAAGCAAAAAAACCTTTTTTATATTTGATTCATAAATAATTTTGTGTAATCTTCGCCCGATAAAGACAATTCTTTAAATATAAGTTGTTCTTTTAATTTAGTGATTTTAAAAGTTTATTAAATTACATATGTGTATGTAACATGCACATTCCTTATTGAGGACTTTAAAGAAATAAACGGATGTGTGAACTGCACTAGCTCATCTTCATATTTTTAATATAAAAATAAAACAAATGCATAAAACCACTTTTGAGTTTATTAATATAATCATGACTAGTTTCGAGAACTACAGATGTTCCCGAAACTAGCCGAGTTTACAAGTCTTTAATTTTAAAAAAACATTTTTAAATTTGTAAATCTTCGATAAAACGGAAAACTGCGCGACAATAAAGGCTATATACATAAATATAATTCCCATAAACATGAAAGTATAAAAAGGAATGGAATTATTTATCTCTTATATTTTGATGAATCATGACGGAAATCGTGGTAGTAAAAATGTAAGTTATTAAAAATATATGTAAACGTTTTTCGTGCGCCATTAATTCATTAATAGGCAATCAAAAAATTAGCAAGTTTTAGCCAAATGCCAAGCCTATCAATATCATTAGTCTCGCTGTAATAAAAATAATGCAAACATCCCGCTGCTTTGATTTGTAAAAACGATCTTTCTGGTTTTTTGAAATTTATCCAAAAGGAGGTTATGAATTTATTATTACACTGAAATTTTCGTCTGTTATATTTATTATCCATTATTAATATATAATTATATCCAAGACCAGTTAAATAAATAAAAAACAAATATTTAAGAAATGATGTCACGACAGTTGAAGATAGTAAGTTGTTCGCTCAAAATAACAAAAAATCGGCGCATTTTTAAAAATGATTTGATAAATATTTGTGTTTTATTATTTAAAAAACAATGCTCAATTTTATACTACTTTTGTAAGCCTAAGCGGTTCATTATTAAAAATAGGTCTCAAATTGTGGTAGAGTGGATTCGAACCGAGAAAATCTGACTCAAGACAATGCGACACTAACCACGGGACCACAACCCGACATATTTAAAATTAAATAACGCTTTAATAAAATAATAGTATTTAATAATATTGTATTTATGGTATTTACATCATATCAGAAAATTAAATCCTCTTGTATGTTAGAATCTAGTAGTTTAAAAAAATATACAGGGATTTCTCACAACTTTTGTCTATATAATGCTATTATTTTTTTGAAAATCGATTAAAAAAAGTTTAAAAAAAAAATAACGCACATAAAAATTTCAATAAGGAGTTAACTACTTTTTAATTAATTTTATTCATATTTATATATTAAACATAAATTTATTTCATTTGTATATACATTTTTTAACAAATCGATTTATTGATAAAGTTTTATTTTATTGAACATTAGTATTTTATTAACTCAAGCTAAAAGTTGAATAAAAAGGCAAACGAAGCTTTATCTAATACCATACAGTATTCTACAATTTAGCAAGATAAAAGGTCATACTTCTGATATTAATTTATTCTTGCACGCTTTTATTTCGCCCATACAAAAATAATTTTATACAATATTCTTCTACGGTTTAATATGCATTCAAAACGGTAACTAAAATAACACGCCATCATTCAATCTCTCTCCATTTTTTTCTATGGAGATTTATGGCGAATTGTAAATCTATGTATCGTTTTCGCTTAAGTAAAGTTTACGACAAATTACTGCGATTATTCTTTAACTCTGACATTAGAAAGATTGTGACTGACACGTGAAATTAATCACAAAGCGAGAGATTATAATACTAATAAACTATGACTATAAAAATGTGTATTTTAGCAATAAATAAAGGTGTAATAAAAAGTATGGTACATGAAATAAAAAATATTTCGGGGAAACGAAAACATAGATTAACAAGTATTTTTATTTACAAGAAATAATAAATTCGTTACATTACAAATTTACCCACATTTTAAGAAATGGTTTTCATAATTATTACATATTGTTTTCAAGTGGAAACTGTTAATCCGTATAAATTACAAAAAAACTTTATTAAGGACAAAACAAACACCGTATGAAAATGATGCGGAATGCATCGAAACACGTGTCACAATAGATTTTAAGGAATAGTGGTATTTACTAAGTAAAACATTAATTAAAAATGGATAGATTTTACCCAAAAGTGACTGCCGAATCAATTAATGAAACGATAAATATTTATTTACAACGTTATTTTCACATTTATCCGTTATTTTTTGTGAATTCAGTATCTCGTGTCACTTAATTAACAAAACAAAAAAATGTTTTTTTTTACAGTGCAAAACCTTTTTTCAATTATTCGGTTTGTCTCTCTCTATTCCTCGATTTTCGCCGTCTAGTCTCTTAGCAGCTTACTCTACTTATAACACCGCAAATTAATATCAATATTTGAAACGCTTAATTAAAATTTCGCTTAATATCTGTTGATATTAGTGAAAGTATAACACCGAGTGTATGATTGATTGACTATTGCAATATCGCTAATATCCACTGACACAAAGTAGCGAAAAAATCGATACTTACTTGAAATCGTTTTGTTTTCTACCAGCTCTGCCACGTTTTTGGTTGAGGCCGCGGAACAGGTTGGCTTTCTCAACCGGTGGACTGTCTGGTTCGTATTGCGAATGGAGTACATGCTGTGCATTGTACGTACATGTACAATGTATATTGATTGAGTGCTGGCATTACGAATTGTTCCCGGTACTATGTACAAGTTTCTGATATGGGCCCACTTGATATACAAGTAATTTTGTCAATTCTACCAATTCATGTTACTTGGAGCGTTGTTAAATATCCGCTATAATTTAATGTAATATGGTGAAATTGTATCAAAGCATATCTATAATACAAATTAATATACAAACCATATCCCCGTTTTTAGAAATCAGGGTTTTTTTTAGATGGGAATTGCATTTATTATTTACCTTGCTTATTATGTACAAGGTTTTTAGATCATTTAGTGGATTTTTGTTTCTTCTAGCTAATTAAATTTGTTTTATTTTAATCTGTGTTGGGAACAGGAGGGATAATCTAGTGTGGGCCAAACAGGAACTTCTCAGCATTTGCTCATTGCTGGGAGGGAACCACGTAAAACTCCTCAGGAGAAGGCGAACTGTTGACTGTCATCAGCAGACCTTCCGTTCCACTAGCAATCAGGTTAATGTGATGACATTGTAATGAAAAGTACATAGAAAAAATTGTTAAGCCAATTTTACCCTCCTATCCAGTGGGACCTCTCTTATATCCAGTAACAAACAGTTTTGATTTTCACTACATTTTGAGTGTGTCCATTTGGACAAGTATTTACTTGTTCACGAAATCTGGATTATCTCCAATTACAGGAGTTATTTTCATATTATTTTATTTTTATTTTTTCCCTTCATCTCACCAATATATGTCTCTAGTGAAGTTCCAGTGATTCAAGAACAACGTTTCCAAATTGGTTCATATATATAGAACTTCCAAGAATTTGAGTAGTGTGGTTGTCAATAATGGGTAGAATTGGTGAATGTTACACGTGTGTAAAATGATCACTTAAACCAGCCTATGACGGTCGTCAGCCTCGTAAATACCCAGACTTATTATTCTTCATCTTTGATGAGATGTCAAAAAAAATTATAAGAATTTTGATTTTCACTACAGTTTTCAGTGTAACGCATCAAGTTCATGTAATGTTGATTTGATATTAAAGTAAACAAAAAAACACTTTGATTTATTTTGCCTTCCTGGAATTCGAATCGGGGACCTTAAGCATGATAGTCAAATATGCTGCCCATTACATTATGTAGGCGGACTAAATTGCTGATACCGGACTTTTGGTACATACTTTTGCTGAATTGTCAAATTACAATAAGAAGACAAATATTTAAGTACGTAAAGCAAGAATGTACGTTTTTCATAATCGTATTCAAACTATTATTAAATAATATATAATTTGTATAAAACAATTACAAAAAATTAACAGATAAATATGAAAATATCATGATTAATATATGTGTTGCCATAAAGATATAAAATAAAACCACATAAATATTTATAATGTTACAGTTAGCAATTGATGAATGAATCTTGATTAAACCGAGCATTAAACAAACATCAGTCGTTAGTTCTGCAGAAAGGGTCATTTCCGCATCCTGTCTGGCCAGAGCACCTGCATTGTGACGTCACGACCGGAGGCTGTTGCTACCAGGAAGGCAGAAAGCTCAAAAGGTTTAGTGCAGCACAGTGATGAGCTTAGGGGAAAAGGAGATATTCGCGTAATAGGAAATCTTACGGTTGTTTGTCAGAAATAATTTAACTGCGAATGAACAACAATGAATTGAAGAAAAAGAAATGTCTGAATTTTTTTTTGTCTATTTTATTTGAGGCCAAGTACATTTTTAAAATATGAAATTTTACCGTTAATTTATTGTTTACTTTATTATAAAACGCATTTAATCCAAACGAAAAATATTATTCAAATTATTAATTGTAGTAAACGGGTATGAACACCAAGTGTCGTGCTAATTTTATCCACTCTTCTTTCTTCATTTTCTTTCCATATAACCTTGAAATATATTACACATATCGCTCACTCCTTTCAAGAACGTCATAAATCAAAAATCGACAATTTTCAGTTGTGCATGTTTTCGGAATGCCCAGAAAATGTACTAAATCCCAGCAAAAGAGGCATATTTTTAACTTAATATTTACCCGCTACAGGTCACAAAATGTTGTTTTTGCATTTTGGAGAAAATGTATTGTTTAATTTTTTAATTTTTTAAACTGAATATTTTTCAAATGGAGAAAAAACCGTCAGGTCTTACTTAAAAAGATCTGTTGCACAGTAAAAATTTCAGTAAGTGGCTTGATATTTATTTTTAATACATTGTATTATATTTCTGTTATGTCGCGCAAGGCAAAAATTTGATCCGTACATCCTCTCCCATTCATAAATCCACTCTGAACATCCCACACTTTATCCTTAGTTATGGTTCTTACCCTTTCTATGAGGATTCGTCCATACATTTTACCAACAGCACTCGATAGACTGATTGCTCTATAGTTTCCACATTCCACCCTAGATCCTTTTCCCTTGTAAGGAAAACTTGGCACAATCAGGTGTGTCAAATACTTGAAAGCGGCCGGGTCAGGAGTCGTAATAATCGTCGGGTATGTATGAGGAGATGCATGAATGTAGAAGAGGCAAATAATGTTTGCAAAGACAGAGTGGTGTGGCGTTCGATTCTCTCTGCCTACCCCTGCGGGGAAGCGGCGTGCTGGTTAGTTAGTTAGTTAGTTTTTTGTTTTATATTTTTTAACTTTAAAAACGTTCTCCTGAAAAATCAAGTTTTTCTATTTTTGACGTTCTTGAAAGGAGTGAGCGATATGTGTACACTTCATTTCATGCGGTTTTCTCCAAATGGGTCAAAATCTAGGATTTTTAATAAATTACGTAGATTTATAATTACTTACGAAGACAAAAACACTTCATTTCTAAACAATGCACATATAATAATAAATAAATTAATTGAACACCAACAAATTTAATCTGATAAATTCACAAATATTAAACAAGTTCTCGTTTAATTTCGTACATTAATTTATTAATGAATTGAAAATACAATAGTCTATAAACATTAATCTTTGATGGTAATTATTATTCTCGTGTTTCGATTTTATGAGCGCACGTGTCAACAGGCTAACAAAGAAAGCCGTATAGCTTTGAGCGAATTTGTCATAATTTATAAGATTGTCTATAGCAATCAATAGCAATGTAGAAGAAAGTTTTACCTCGTAAATTAATACATTTCGTAATATAATGGGTGGAAACAGACAGCCCTCACTTATGGTCAAACAATCATAATTCATTTGTCAAAATTTCATTTTAATTTTTAAAATTTAGCTTACACTTTTAAACAATTTCTAAACATTTCTTCTTGATACAATCTTAAAATTTTATTGCGCTGAGCCTCTCTAAAGAGACTGAGCTTTTGTGCTTTGAGGGGAACATATACTCATTATTAAAAAAACGTATTTTATTTTTTGTAAAATATTCATTTTTTCAATAAAATGCACTTTGTATATCTATATGTCTCTGATCCTCATAAAATTAGGATCAAACGTATTAAAATAAATAAATGGTTTATTTAATTTATTTATTGAGTAGAGTTTTGCCTATTGTAAAAATCTTTCTTTTTTTTAAATAAACTTGTACGTGGCGTTAATTTATGATAGTATAATAACACAATTTCAGAAATCAAATATAGATTTGATAAATTTCTGAAACAATTTTAATTAAGAAATTTCTCCTTCTGAGTGATGATGTAGCGAATGAGGTATAATTGCTAATAGCAGTTACTGAATACATACGAGTATGTGTATCATTATCAAATAAGTTTATAATTATCGAGAAACAATATCAATTACAATGCTTGAGAAGCTACCTCTGTGATGCTCTCTGCAGTTAAATTAATTTATTCATTTATACTGTCGAGGAATAAAATCTTACTTTCATTATAGAATGTATGACGAACTGTAAATTAATTGGTTGAAGTAAAACCCACGTGGGAAAACGTGTCGGTGGGTCAGATTTTGACATTGAATAGTGCTAGGGTCACACGCAAACATGAATTTACTACTAAATAAACTCAAAATTCACGCAAAGTAACAATATTGGCTGTCTTCGTATATAAATAACTGAAAAATGTGTCTGTTGACATTTCAACGTAGATGAAGAAGAATATGGAAGTCGGGGTATTTAGAGAGGTTACGCCTGTCATAGGTTGGTTTTAGTGATCACTTTAAATACGTGTAATATTAAGCATTCTACCCTTGATTGAACGCCATACGACTCAAATTTTGGAACTCATAAATATACATCTTAAATGTTAATTGAAACGTTCTTTCATAAACGATTTCTCAGCAGCACCTATGGTTGAGGTGAGTAAGCTTTTTATTTAGAAGGGACCTTTGTGAACAAGGATTTAAATTTTTTGGAGTCTTTAAAGAAAACAATTAATTTCGGGTTTACAAACGATTTAGTGTACTTTAAAAAAGAAAATGACTACAACAAATTAAGAAAGGGAAAATTGAAGGAAGTCGGGAAATATTATGTAAGATGGCGTTTGGTCGGATCACCTAGAGATGGGGTGAAATGATATATATTTTCAGTGTAATTAAAATAATATATTATAAACCATATTAATTTTTGAGGTTTGTACTAGTAGCCTCAAGCTTTGGAATTAAGATAATTAAATTTCATAATAAAACAAAAAAACTTTATTAAATCAAATGCACACCGTATTATATGGTATTTCCCCTAGAGCAAAGTTGTAAGCTAATTCTTTAAACATGCTTATGTTTATAATATATATGATATGGCATTTATATTATTTGATACAGGAACCCTAAATATCAATATATGGCTTAATCATATCAAGATCATTAGCATATAATTATAAAATCTAAAGTGTTTTCTTTTAAATGTTGGAAGTAAAGTTTGAATCTTTGTTACACTGGTATTTCAATGGCGATTACTTATTGCATATTATTACATAAAAAAGAATCAATATAAATGTTTTGTTTCTATTGTTTGTCGATGTAAACATGTTTGGGTAGACCAGTCAATCATCCACGAAATGTAATAATTGCTAACCATGACCTAAACTTGTTTTCTTGGTTAGATAGACAAAACTGATTTGTATTTCATGGCCACGAACACAATAACTTGATTTAAACGTACTTTACAACGCATTTAGAAATAAATAACATATTATACATATATTTTATAACTATTGCATTTTTACGCGAAATGCCACATGCTCTTCACAACACAATATAACAATATATTTTGTATAACTTATACAGAACGTTATAATTTATTATTATATAAATAATCAGCTATATCTGGCTATGTGTTGCTATTATTATACAGCTCTGCCTTGTAAAATGGTGTTGATAAAAATAAAAACACACTTTTCTAAAATGTTTGGTATCAAAATACTTTTAAAAATTTAAAATGTATGAAACAACAATGCAATCGAAAAGGTTTTAAACGCTAAGTGTTAAGAAATACATCGTCCATCTTGAGTGATATTAAGCGATGCGTGTATTGCTGTTATATTCAATAGATGGCGCTGCCATTATGATCAAAATAGCTGTTAAAAAAAAAACTATTTTTACCCGTCATATTTATGCAAAAACACCCACATTTTCGAATGCAACGTTGTGTCAAACATGTTCAAAGCAATCAGTGAATAATTTTAGGAGATTTAAAATTTTTAATAAACAATCTGTCATATTATTATTTATATAGATAATGAGTTTGAAATGCGTGACTGAATTCCGTTCTTTTTTTCTTTTAATACTCTCTAGTATTTGCTGGAATGAATTCGCATGGACGTCATTTCATCTACAATTTGACTTCAATTAAACTTAATAAAACCTCTCGTTAATTTGGAATACCTAAAACATTATGTAAAATACAACAAAGATAGGGAAATTCTTACGCGATATTTATTTCACAAGATACCAATCCATTATATTAACTGGTCTTGTAGTGGTTGAATTAAACCTGAGAAATAACCTATTGTTCATGATTAAATCTCTTTTTGTGCCAATGAATTTTGCCAACTGTAAACATATTTTATTGCCAAGTTTTAGTATTCAGCCGGTGTTGGCGAGTGTACACTTTACCATACTCGATTCAATAAAAATGAAACAGTATCTCCAAGGAAAATTATTTAGAAAAATCATAACCGTAACGAAAATACTGAAAAATATTGAGCCATCAAAAATTATTTAAAAAAAATCTCGGTTACTAAGACACTTGTCTTTTTACTAGATAACTTAGTTGATTTAATGGTATCTAGATATCTTGAATACATAATTTATTTAGTTTCCAATTTAAGTTATTTTTTGGTTAATATTGTGTGATAAATTTTTGAAATAGTGATATTTTCCAAGTAACATGTATCTTAAAATAAAAAAAGATTGATATTACCACAAAATGACTGCCGAATCGATTAATTTGTCGGGTTGTGGTCCCGTGGTTAGTGTCGTGGACTCTTAAGACAGAGTTTCTCGGTTTGAACCTACTCTACCACAATTTGATACCTATTTCCAATGATGAGCCGCTTAGGCTCACAGAAATAGTATGAAATTGAAATATTTGTGTTAATAATAAAAACACAAATATTTTTTAACCTATTTTTTTTAGTTCCGATATTTTATTTCACTGACAAAAAGAATACTAAACAAAAGTTTTCTGTGAATATTTATTTACTTAAGAGTTTTTCCCGTGCCGAGGGTACATTTTACATTACTTATTTATAAAACTACTCAAAAGAAAAGTGTTTATGATATGCAATCAAATACGATAAATTATACGAGGTGGCAAACTTTTTTGTATTTCATATGAAAAAACATTATACAATACATTATTTAAAAAAAATTCTCAATTTAAACATATTTCTATGCGTATATATTTTTTTGTTAAAGAAACTTGTTTTTTTGTTTTTTTCCAACCCTTATGTATGGAAGCGAAGCATGGAGTTGGCAAAAGAAGGATGAAAGCAGACTGAATGCAGTCGAAATGCGATCCCTCAGACGAATGTGTGGCAAAACGATGTTTGATAGATGTTCGAATGATGAAATAAGGAAAGAATGTAAGGCATTATCGATAAAATTAAGAAAGGTGTGTTGAGATGGTTTGGACATGTGGAGCGTATGAGTGAGGAAAGAACGGTTAAACAAATTTATGAGGCGAATGTAGTTGGAAAAAGAAGCAGAGGACGACCGAGGAAAACTTGGCACAATCAGGTATGTCAAATACTTGAAAGCGACCGGGTCAGGAGTCGTAATAATCGTCGGGTATGTATAAGGAGATGCATGAATGTAGAAGAGGCAAAGAATGTTTGCAAGGACAGAGTGGTGTGGCGTTCGATTCTCTCTGCCTACCCCTGCGGGGAAGCGGCATTATGGTTAGTTAGTTTTTTTTAATTTTGTTTTTATGGAAGCCAAGTGATCAAATTTTAAATAATTTTTATTTGAAAGTATTAAGTTGTAATAATAAAATAAAATAATAATTTCATTATCCATTATTTAATTTAAGTGAATCAAGTATAACAACAATAGTTTTAATTTCCCTCTCCATAAGCTAAGATTTTCGATTAGAACTTATTGTGTATGTGATTTCTCTCTTGGGAGACTTTTTGCAAGAAGCAAATTACAATTGCGATAGGTTAAGGTTACGTCCGATGGTGTAGTCAATTCATTCTTTACCATTGTTATACGATCACGTAATGTATTATATGAGAGAGTCGTGAAATTAAATTTCTCGATTATCAGAATAAAATAAGACTTAGAGAGATAATAATGTACAAAAAATAATTTATTTTTAAAAATTCTGCCTCATTAGTGTTTAAAAAAATATTATTTTAAACACTCTCCTTACCATCCATTGTTGTCTTTGTGTAATACCACTTTTATAACCACTTATTTGTGACTACCGGTTTCGGAAAATTGTTCCATCATCAGGCTGTTGAAATAAAAGTATTACGATTAGACATTTGTACAAAAATAAAACTTTTGAAAGAGAGAAAGACGACAAATGAATCACAATGGGAATATTTTCAAAAGTAGACTCGAAGTTAAATTAGAAATAAGTAAAGTAATCAAAAAAGACTTACCTATAGTAAATAACCAAATAAATTTAACTTCGAGTCCACTTTTGAAAATATTCCCATTGTGATTCATTTGTCGTCTTTCTTTCATTCAAAAATATTATTTTTATATAAGTACAAATGTTAAATTGTAATAATTTAAATTTAATGAACTGATGATGGAATAATTGATTCGCAAATAAGGGTTTGAAAAAGTGGTATTACGCAAAATAAACAATGGATGGTAAGGTTTTATTACCAAACCAAAAAGATATCAATGCTTTTAATATACAAAATAAAATATATTATTATTAATTGATTTTGCATTAACGCTGTGGAATGACACGATCATTTAAAAGTAAAATAAGGATGTATAATACCCATAACACTTTTGAGTTAATTAATGTCATCATCATCTTCTAAAGGCAGCGCCTTGTAGTGTCAGCCACTTGTCTCTGTCAGTCGCCATCCTCTTGAGCTGCGAATAGGAGGAGACGTCCATGAGCCGCTTCAAATCCTGGAAGTATGAAGTTCTTGGGCGGCCTCTTGTTCGTTTTCCCAAGATTCTTCCTTCGAAGATGTTGCTAAGAAAGGTGCTATTTCTAATTGAGTGCCCTATTAGCTTGGCCTTCCTCTTCAAAATATGATTTAAAAGCTCTCTTCTTTCTTTTACGTCCTGCAACACCTTTTCGTTGGACTTCCTTACAACCCATGATGTCTTGGTCATCTTCCTCCAAACCCACATCTCAAATGCTTCAAGCCGGTCTTTTTCGTACTTTTGGATGGTCCAGGTTTCACACCCATACAACAAAACACTCCAAACAAAAGCCTTTATGAATCCTTTTCTTACTTCAATTTTTAAATGTTTGTTTGATAGGAGGCTGTATTTTTTCATAAAAGTTTGCTTGGCTAGCGTTATCCTCTTTTTTATGTCTAGGGTACATTTATTGTTATATGTTAGCGTGCTACCCAGATAACAGAATTGATCCAACTGTTGAATTACTCTATTTCCGAGAAGTATTGTTGGATGGAGGTCAGATTGCTCTTTTTCAACGATCATTGATTTTGTTTTGGCGGCATTAATTTTCAAATGGAACTTATCCAGAGCATTAGAGAGAGTGTTTAACATGTGGTTCATGTCACTCTCGTCCTCTGCTATCAGGGCGATGTCATCAGCGAATCTTATACAATGTATTTGTTGACCGTTTATTTTTACTCCATTTGTTTTTTCCTTCAACTCTTCAATGGCCTCCTCTATGAACAAATTGAATAGATAGGGTGACAGCGGACAACCCTGTCTCACACCTTTTCTTATCTTGGCTTCTTTTGAGGAACCATTAATATCTATGAGAGTGGATTGGTCCTTGTACAATTTGAGGATGATTCTTCTGTCCTTCCAATCAATTCCTCTTTTCTTCATGACTTTAAACAAGAGGTACCAATCCACTCTATCAAAAGCCTTCTCTAAGTCTATAAAGGTCGTGTATGTTATAAGATTCACATCCAGTCGTCTTTCCAGTATCTGTCTCAGTGCCAAAATTGCCTCTCGTGTTCCCACTCCACTTCTAAAACCAAACTGATCCTCTCCAAGCTGTTCCTCCACTTTCTTTTTCAACCTGCCCTTTATAGTGTTCAGGAGCACTTTGGATGCGTGGGATAGAAGTGTTATGGTTCTATAGTTGTTGCAGTCTGCTGCATTTCCCTTTTTAGGTATTGTTATAGACTTACTTTTTACGAAGTCGTTGGGCAATTTTCCCTTTTCGTAGCACTCACTTATGATGTTATATAGTGCTGTCTTCGTCCGTTCGTCTACATTCTTTAAAACCTCAGCAGGTATATCATCTATCCCAGTTGTTTTTCTATCCGTTAAGGCCTTCACTGCAAAATCGAATTCAGCCCTTGTCAAGGGTGGTCCTTTGCAATCGGGATCTACTTCTTCTTCTGGTTCCAAATAAATCCTTTCGTCTTCGATATCATTTCCACAGTACAGATCTTCTAGATATTCCTTCCATCGCTCAGCTACCTTTTCATTTTCAAATAATAGGTTTCCGTTTTTGTCTTTAACAATATTGCTCTTTGTTTTAGGTGTATATTCTAGGCTTTTAACTCTGTTATATGCTTTATTGATATTATTTTTGTGTAATAGGCTTTCGATTTCTTTACAGTTTTCACGTAACCATTCATTTTTTGCATTGCGACATTGGTCTGTAATTTGATTTTTGATCCGTTTGTATTTGACATAATCTTTACTCCTTAGTTTGTTTCTCTCCTTGATTAATTCTAGTATTTGTTGATTCATCCATGGTTTCCTGGGTTCTAGGACGTTTTTCCCAATACTTTCGTCACATGCTGCATTGATGTTTTTTTTCATTGTCTCCCAAGAAGTTGGTTCTGTCTCATTATTAATCTTTACTAGAGTTGATTGGAAGTCTTTTACTAATTTTATATCTTTTAATTTTTCCAAACACCAGTGCTTTTTCTTGGCCATGATTATTTTCTTAAATCTAATATTGCATACCGCTTTGACTAGAGTGTGATCACTATCTATTTGATTTCCAGGGTATGAGTGACTAGATCGTATTTGATTTCTATATTTTTTCTTTACTAGAATGTAATCAATTTGATATCTCCTCGTGTCTCCGGGGGCCTTCCACGTGTACCTCCTTCTCTCGGGGACTTCGTACATTGTGTTGGTGACGATCATCTCAGACTGCTTGCAAAATTCTATCATTTTTTAAGTAATTAATGTAAACAATACTAATTTCAAGAAGTACAGAAGTGTTCAAAACTAGTAGTATTTACATTGATAAACTTTAAAAAAGTAGCCTTGTACACGTGTTTCATTTTGAATCGTATTTTTATTTGTTGATCACGTTATTGACTCCCTATCTGTATCGTGTTTAATATTATAATATTTTAGCTTTACGGCCACGCGTTACTGTGGCTTCATTTGGTAAAATAGAAGAGAAAGCACTCATTTCTAACACATAAAATTTCTCAATGGTTAATTAATGAAAATGAAAATATCACAAATACATATATGAAACAACAATGCATTCGAAATCATTGAAAATTCTAAGCTACAGCAGCTGTCATGACGCTGTCCATCATAAGCAATATTTTATGTTGCCTGTGTTGATGTTACGTTTAACAAATGGCGCTGCCATCGCGGTCAAAGAAGCTGTCAAGCATACACTGTTTTTCCTGTCACATGTAAAAAATACCTATCACAGCAATAGGTGAATATTTTTTTTAAGGATTCGAGATTTTGAACAAACTAAAATTTTTATAATTATTTTTATTTATTGTAGATTATATTTTTGTAAACATATAAATAACAATTTGTTTATTTAAATAAGCGTTGAATATTCAGCTCTGAGTAATATTACATTACACGGATTTTATTGGACTAACTTCTCCTAGATTGCATAGAAGCTTTTATTTAGTAGGTTTTCTAAGAAATGTTCTACACAGCCTTATCCCGCCTGGTATTATACATCTTTTACAAAAGGATAGCCGCTAGTCCAGTTTATTGAGTAATTCAGTAAACTACCCTAAAATTTATTAAATTGTTTTAGTGAAAATTCAACGAAACAAATAAGCTTTATGCTTTTTTTGTAATTACGTATTATCAAATAAGTTGTTTTGCTAATTTTATTCCAACTTAAATTGTACAAAAACATATTCATTTACTATTTATTGAATTTGTAATATGTGTGTAATCACTATCGACTAATTGCAAACAGTTGTACAAAGTTTATACCCTTTACAGTGGGTTTGTGGTTGGTTGGAACATATTGCTAAATTCTGTTCAATATTCTGGCCACGATTGAAGATACATATTGCATTAATTTTTCAAAGATGTATCCATATCGCTCACTCCTTTCAATAACGTCGAAAATCAAAAATCGTCAATTTCCGGTTGTGCATGTTTTCGGAATGCCCAGAAAATGTACTATATCCCAGCAAAAGAGGCATATTTTTAATTTAATATTTACCCGCTGCAAGGCAGATAGTATTGTTTTTGCATTTTGAAGAAAAGGTATTGTTTAAATTTTTTTTAAAATATACTCTATTTTCAAATGGAGAAAAAACCTTCAGGTTTTACCTTAAAAAATCTGTTTCACAGTAAAACATTCAGTAAGTGGCTTGATATTTATTTTTTAATTGATTATAATTTATTGTATTATGTTTTTAAATTTAAAAACGTTGTCCTGAAAAACCTAGTTTTTTTTTTATTAATGACGTTCTTAAAAGAAGTGAGCGAAATATACAATTTTGATGGATTTCTTTTTACATGCTAGTTATTTTTAAAAGATTTTGATGTAGAGTTTGATGAGATAGAAGTGTGGCTGATAGTGCTGCCATCAATTGAGATATTTGTGAAGTAAGTAGAATTTCGAGTAAGTTATTGGAGGAGACTAAACTAGACGTTATATATATTTAAAAAAAACAAGGCAGAGGCTTCTTCTTCTTCTGTGCGTATCATACCAGGTTCCCTTGAGAGTCCTTATCTTGGGCAGCTTTAAACAGCGCCTCAATGGTCTTGGTCACCGTCCAATTTCGTATATTCCGGAGCCAGGAGATCTGTCTTCTATCCACGCCTTATAGTGATTTTAAACCACATTTTTATTGATTTTTTCTATAATTTTGATAATGTATTATAATAGTAGTCACATTTTGAATATGGTAATAGTTTGATCTGTTTTTTTTTATTATTGAAACAAATTATTACATCATATTTCACATATCGCTCACTCCTTTCAAGAACGTCATAAATCAAAAAACTTGATTTTTCAGGAGAACGGTTTTAAAGTTTAAAAATATAATACTATGTATTAAAAATAAATATCAAGCCACTTTTTGAACTTTTTCCTTTGTAACAGATCTTTTTAGGTAAAACCTGAAGGTTTTTTCTCCATTTGAAAAATATTAAAAAAAAATAATTAAACAATACCTTTTCTTCAAAATGCAAAAACAACACTTTTTGCCCTGTAGCGGGTAAATATTAAGTTGAAAATATGCCTCTTTTGCTGCTTATAGTACATTTTCTGGATATTCTGAAAACACGCACAACTGAAAATTGACGATTTTTGATTTATGACGTTCTTGAAAGTAGTGAGCGATATATGTTGTAATTATGTCATAATCAATAGAAAAATTGTATGGATTTGTTGAGGTAGACCACTCGACGGAGTAACTCTAAAGATGGACCCATGCTATAATTGCCGTTTCCTGAGGCTTTCTTGCAATAGATGGACGGAGGAAATGCGGCGTGAGGGGGAGGGGGTTGCCTTCCCTACCATCGGCGGACGAGCTTTCTGCTTCGTGAGTCTCATCAAGGAGCTTACATGCAATGCTTTCGGATTGCGTTTACTGAAACACTTTGTTTTAATTAGCACCTGTGTGATATGCACAAGTATATTAAACTGTATAAAAGGCACATTTTTTTTAAATTGTAAGGTGCATAACAATTAAAAATCATGTGAATATATGGGTCTTTGCTAAATAAAAGCTTTCTCAAACCAACCGTTTTAATTAAAACGATAAAATACACACGAAATTAAACTTTATTTTATATTATCTACAATTATAGGTGTAATTTTTATATTATTTTTTTCCTTTCGTACCTCGCACACAAATATAAGAGTTTCTGCTCAATCTAGTCATATTTACAATATATATACAAAGAACTTCTAAGAATTTGAGTAGTGTGATTGTCGATCATGGGTAGAATCGGTGTATGTTACACGTGTTCACTTAAACCAGCCTGTGACGGTCGTAAGCCCCGTAAATGCTCAGACTTCCATCTATGTTGAGATGTCATAAAATAATATATTTCTTATTTTCCTACGCAAGGCGGTGCCATTCACTGTGCACCATTTCGAACACCCACTGGCTAATGTGTAAGTGCACTGCCAATAACCGGAGTCCGGCGCAGTCGGCTAGTCGGCAGGGTCCCCCAGCGCTCCCCTTGTAGTGCCCGGCCGCGGCCTCATCTCGGCGAGATAACCCCATCGCCCACATGCTGCAGCGAACATTGGTTCCAGCATACATCTTATTCTTATTATTATTCGCAATGCAGGGTTTCAATTGATTTCCTGCAATTGAAAATTACCTACAAAAAAGCCTACAGTGTGACATCACAAGGGATTGTTTCTGATACTAGAGCTTCAACAATTATAATATATATATATATATATATATATATATATATATATATATATATATATATATATATATATATATATATATATATATATATATATATATATATATATATATATATATATATATATATATATCTATATATATATATATACGTGAATATATCAGCGGGTCCTTGGAGAGAAAAGGATGGAAGTAGACTGAATTCAGTCGAATTGCAGACTCTCAGTCGAATGTGCGTTAAAACGATGCACAATATATGTTCGAATGATGATAAAAGGAAATAATGCATGGCTGATAAATATTAGCGTAAAAATTAAGAAAGATGTGTTGAGATTAATCAAATGGGTGAAGGAAAAATGGTGCAAATGTCGTTGGAAATAGAAGCAGAGGAAAAATTGGTCTTGACTTCTACCTTTTTATTTCTATGAAACAACGCCTTGTGGATATCCGTATTATCAGGAAGTAAAAGTTTCGAAAAAAATTTAAATAGTTTTTTTACATAAAAGAGGTTAAAATTATGTTTAGTACTGAGCTAATACATCAACTTCCGTATAACATCCCATCCATCAATAAGTAATTTGTTGAATAAGACTTAAAACAATCAATTGCAAAGTGTTTCTATGTTTTTTTTTTAAATTTCAAAACCATTGAAAAACATGTTTTACTTACACTTAGTAATTATGAGTTTGTGAAGAGATGCGGTAGTTACTTTATTATTTATTATATAACTGTTTCATGGTTGAATAATAAACAATACTACTTTACAAATACATATCGTAAAGAGTAAAACATTGTTCACTGAAATGCTTAAGTACCAAACAGCTTTTATTTCATTTCCTGGTTTTTGTTTTTCATCGTTCATTGACTAAATGCTACTAATTTCCGTCTCCAAAATACAATTATTGCTATTTTATCGCATTAATTATGACAATAGATTCTTAAATATAAATATTTGTTTTTTTTTCTTCTCATTTTTGATATTTATGATTTATTGTAATATTTCTAAAGGTTGATCGATTTTATCATTTAAATCACGACTCCTATTTTTTTACTATATCAATTTGCTCTTTATGATGTCATCGCGTCCGTTTGTTAATTATGAATGGGATAATTGAAGGTTTTATTAAACCATTTAAAGGGTAGGGCAGATTTATTATATTTAAAAGAGAAAATGTTCACAACTTTGTTTTTAAGGTCCTCCACCCTCTTCTTAGGGGAAAATTATGGAAAGATATTTGATCTTACATTGTTATTAAAATTAATTGATTAAAATTGTGCATTTTTTGTGCTAAATGAATGTATCAGCCATTGTTTTGCAATGATTTAAATGTATATTGGCTTTGAATTTTTAAACAAGTATGTAAAACTTAAGAAAATATGTATGTATAAGTTGGACTTTTTTATCGATTGATTTATGCTCTACGTATTTAGATCAAATTAAGTACAACTTAAAAATTGTAGTGCATCATGCAAGTCTGCTGATAATCGTTATAGTATCCACCACGTAAAGCGCATGAATCAAAGTAAGCTTAACAGAAGGAGTGTGAGTCCATCTGAAAGAAAATACTTTACACCGGTCGTTTTTCTCTTAAGCAGTGTAGATTTGATAAATGCTCTGGATGTAACATCTGAAGCAGCCTGAAACATTTCTCACTGCAATGGGCGGAGAGGAAGAAGGCGTGTACTGGAGATTTGTAACGTTGCAAAATATGTATCATGTTTTGCGGAATGGCTTTATAGCCGTGATGAAATTAAAGCTTTATTTATAGAAATTACGTCCAGTTTCAAGGCTTCGTGGAGATGAAAATATAAGATTTTTAGTAATAATTATTGATTTTGTGTGAATAATAATTCGTCAAATTAAAACGAATTTGTAATTATTGTTTAAAGTTATTCTAAAGATTAAATTACTTCCTTGAAATAAAATAATCTTGAGATGAAATTCATTTATTGCGTGCAATCACGGTTTCTCTATTTTTTTATTATTTGACGTATATTATTATGCAATCTAATGTAACTATTACCGTCGATGGTATCATCTTTTCCTTGGTTCCTCTTTTTATCCTTCTTGACTCCTTACCTGATCCTAATTCCTTTGCATTCCTTATTTTCATTAATTTACTCTTGATAAAAAATATAATTAATAGTTTTTTTAAACTACAATAAATTTATATTAGTTTTTTTCTTTCCGTTTTTACTCTTATAGAAGCACTATTTAACTTCTTATTTCATACGGCTTTAAACAGCACTACTAGTCAGTTTTTTTTATTTGTTTGAAGATATAGCTTCTTAGCAATAAGCCTACAAATAAATGAGTTTTCAGTAAAATGAGTTAAACAAGTATATCAATACGATTTTTATAATATTTCACATAAGTTTGAAATAAAATATTTCTAAAAGCGATGTATGATACGTGTAGGTATCTGATATTATGATTTTATGAAGCTGTTATCTAGTTTTTCGTTGAGTATAATTAAAAATGTTCGAACAAATTATATGAAAAGTTTGAATGTACTCTAATTATTTTTGTTAGTGATTTGATAAAATATTTAAATGCATATTTTATAGTAACATTTTGTTTTTCATAAAATAATTATTATATATTTTGCCACTGAAACAAAACAAAGAAGAAAAAATAATTAATTTTACAGTCGAATTTTGTGTTTTTAAAACAATTATATTTATTTTCACACTAAAACAAAACAAATAAACAAAAAAAAACACAAGTAATGTTGAAAAAGTATCAAGAATCTCGTTGAGCAACGAACCCATTATAATTGATAAACGATTTTTGTGTTATCAGCTCGATTCTACGCGGTGCACTTGTTCCTTCAGATGACCATTTATAGCAGGCGATACAGTGCAGATTAAAGAAAATAAAAACAAACAAAACACCTTCTTGCTCTGAGCCCCACCTCTTACTTCACTGACCGTCCTTCGCGAAGGCCGCACACACCCAAAAAAATGTAGCAGCAAAATCGAGCACACTTAAAGCGAAAACGCAATGCCTAGCGGCCGATTCGACGGCGAATGAATGCTTTTACTTTTTTGACTATAACCCTTTTAATGACTTTCTAGACAAGTAATTTCTCTTCGGCCGGTGGATCGACTTTGGCAAAAGGTGATTTGTTTCCAAAAGGCGATTTTAGTACTGTGGCGCATGCGCTTGGTGGAACAAGCAATCAGGTTTCCGTCTTGATCGCGCGTTCATATAATCTCGGTACATTTTCACCAGCAATCGGAGCTGCAGAAAGCTCTTCGTGTTTGACAAATTGTACTTATAATTTTGTGATAACGACATTTCGCCGTGTGAAATAAAAATTGTTTAATGAGTGTCTTGTAGTTATAATTAATTTCGGGTTTGAAAATAAATCGTGAGGATTATCAATCAGCTAACAGTCGAGGAATGACTGTGAATTTTCATGAAATTGTTTATTGCAAACTTTCTTAATACTGACATTAAGTGACAAGACAATAAGAGTGTATTTTCAATTTATAAGGAATGTGCTTCTCGGATAAGTTAAAAAACAGGTGAGATATTGTCGATTTTAAACAAACGTTTTGTGTGTCCAAATATTTGTTCATAAATCTGGGTTTCTCCACTTGTATAAAAATGAAGTTATTTTTACATTTTAGACATCTCAACACAGATGAAGAAGAATATGAAAATTAAGGTACTTACTCGGCTTATGACCTGTCATAGACTGGTTAAGTGATCACTTGTTCACACACATTCTACTCATGATTGATAACCACACTACTAATTTTTTTCCGACTGCAGTGTCATAAAATTAATGTTAAATGTAGAAGTTTTAAAAATTGAGTAGTGTAGTCGTTAATCATAAGTACAAAAGTGCATATTAAACATGTATTTAGTGACCACTTAACCAGACTACGACAGGTCATAAGCCCTGTAAATACCCAGATTTCCATATTTCCTTCATCCATTTTGAGATGTCGAAAATGTAAACATCATACTAACCAACACAGCATTTAATGTAGATATTCAAAATATAACTTGCGGTATCGAACGGCATATGTAGGTTAGAATAATTATGTACAATATGTTGTATGTATTTACCCACTTAACAAGAGAACACTAATATATGTAATTAATATTGACCGACTCCAAATGTTACCTAAGGCAAGTTAATAATTGCTTTAAATGTTACAGTGATCATTTATTTATCGATACTGGTATGAAGTGTGATTAAGGAGTATTGCAGAATATATTGCCTTCGTTTCGCATATTAAACATGTATTTAGTGACCACTTAACCAGACTATGACAGGTCATAAGCCCTGTAAATACCCAGATTTCCATATTTCCTTCATCCATGTTAAGATATCGAAAATGTAAACATCATTCTAACCAACACAGCATTTAATGTAGATATTCAAAATATAACTTGCGGTATCGAACGGCATATGTAGGTTAGAATAATTATGTACAATATGTTGTATGTATTTACCCACTTAACAAGAGAACACTAATATATGTAATTAATATTGACCGACTCCAAATGTTACCTAAGGCAAGTTAATAATTGCTTTAAATGTTACAGTGATCATTTATTTATCGATACTGGTATGAAGTGTGATTAAGGAGTATTGCAGAATATATTGCCTTCGTTTCGCATATTAAACATGTATTTAGTGACCACTTAACCAGACTATGACAGGTCATAAGCCCTGTAAATACCCAGATTTCCATATTTCCTTCATCCATGTTAAGATATCGAAAATGTAAACATCATTCTAACCAACACAGCATTTAATGTAGATATTCAAAATATAACTTGCGGTATCGAACGGCATATGTAGGTTAGAATAATTATGTACAATATGTTGTATGTATTTACCCACTTAACAAGAGAACACTAATATATGTAATTAATATTGACCGACTCCAAATGTTACCTAAGGCAAGTTAATAATTGCTTTAAATGTTACAGTGATCATTTATTTATCGATACTGGTATGAAGTGTGATTAAGGAGTATTGCAGAATATATTGCCTTCGTTTCGCATATTAAACATGTATTTAGTGACCACTTAACCAGACTATGACAGGTCATAAGCCCTGTAAATACCCAGATTTCCATATTTCCTTCATCCATGTTAAGATATCGAAAATGTAAACATCATTCTAACCAACACAGCATTTAATGTAGATATTCAAAATATAACTTGCGGTATCGAACGGCATATGTAGGTTAGAATAATTATGTACAATATGTTGTATGTATTTACCCACTTAACAAGAGAACACTAATATATGTAATTAATATTGACCGACTCCAAATGTTACCTAAGGCAAGTTAATAATTGCTTTAAATGTTACAGTGATCATTTATTTATCGATACTGGTATGAAGTGTGATTAAGGAGTATTGCAGAATATATTGCCTTCGTTTCGCATATTAAACATGTATTTAGTGACCACTTAACCAGACTATGACAGGTCATAAGCCCTGTAAATACCCAGATTTCCATATTTCCTTCATCCATGTTAAGATATCGAAAATGTAAACATCATTCTAACCAACACAGCATTTAATGTAGATATTCAAAATATAACTTGCGGTATCGAACGGCATATGTAGGTTAGAATAATTATGTACAATATGTTGTATGTATTTACCCACTTAACAAGAGAACACTAATATATGTAATTAATATTGACCGACTCCAAATGTTACCTAAGGCAAGTTAATAATTGCTTTAAATGTTACAGTGATCATTTATTTATCGATACTGGTATGAAGTGTGATTAAGGAGTATTGCAGAATATATTGCCTTCGTTTCGCATATTAAACATGTATTTAGTGACCACTTAACCAGACTATGACAGGTCATAAGCCCTGTAAATACCCAGATTTCCATATTTCCTTCATCCATGTTAAGATATCGAAAATGTAAACATCATTCTAACCAACACAGCATTTAATGTAGATATTCAAAATATAACTTGCGGTATCGAACGGCATATGTAGGTTAGAATAATTATGTACAATATGTTGTATGTATTTACCCACTTAACAAGAGAACACTAATATATGTAATTAATATTGACCGACTCCAAATGTTACCTAAGGCAAGTTAATAATTGCTTTAAATGTTACAGTGATCATTTATTTATCGATACTGGTATGAAGTGTGATTAAGGAGTATTGCAGAATATATTGCCAACGTTTCTATTTTCTAGATCCCATAATACTCAATTATTGTGACATTCTAAAAAGTAAAATGCAAGAATGCCTTTATGATTTTTCAGTTCTGTAACATATCACAGCTCTTGAATGCAAAACTAGTTATAGATCATGTATTAACAACATTTTGAGTGAGTCCAAATACTTGTTCACAAATCTGGATTATCTCCAATTATAGTAGTATTTTTCATATTATTTTTTGACATCTCATCAAAGATGAAGAAAGATGTTACACGTGGGTAAAGTGATCACTTAGTTGTCGTCAGCCCCGTAAGTGCCCACTCTTCCATATTCTTCTTCATCTTTGATGAGATGTCAAAAAACTTAATGTTTTAAAATCATCAAAAATATGTTTAACTTTCCAATTATTATAAGTGATATTGATAAGGATGAAACTCAATCGTTATTCAAATTACATAAAAGATGAAAAGCTATTTATACGTTTCATTTCTACATTAAATATTCTACCAAAAAATTACGTTTATGGTATATTTTTAACAGATAAACACTTCAATAATACATTGCATGGAAAATAAAAGTACTGTTTTTATTTTTTATGCTATATGATAACTACTATCATGCCGTTTTCCTTCTTGGGTAGGCAGAGACAATATATATAAATATAAATATATATATATATATATATATATATATATGTATATATATATATATATATATATATATATATATATATATATATATATATATATATATATATATATACAGTATCACTATTTTTTGGCGGTATACCATGTACCTAATTGCATTTCTATACAGCAATATTATAAATGAATAATTCATAATTTGATAACTGATTCTACATTTTTATAACAATAGCAAATATTGGAATAAGATCATTTTATTATTTTGTTTTCCACTCATTCGAAAAAATTGTATTCATTATTTTTTTATATTTATGTAATTATTTTAAAAAAACACAGATTTTTTTTAAATTTACTAAGTTGTATTTTATAAAAAAAAACCATAAAAACGCCACAACTAGGCGAAACAATTGTCACAGTAATAATTTTGTATTTAAAAAAAATACAACTTAGTAGACTCCAAAAATCTATGTTTGATTTAAAAACTAATACATAAATCAATAAGGAGTTCTACAAATTAAACGCCAAATCAATAAATAAATTACTATAAGATTTTTTATTTTTTATTATTCTTCTTTTTTAATGCTAAACGTTGAATAACTTCCACCTATCTATTGTATCGATGATGTTTTAAAGCAATTAATCACGTCATGCCCCTTATTCATAAGGCTATCATCAAGCTCATACCATTCGCAAAATCGTGATAGAAATAATTATAATACAAAACATTCGCAAAAGCATTCTATAGGGTGCACAATTGTTTTGCTGTTTTATATACTGGTATAGTAGACTCTTGATTCGACTGGATAGATTATGAATTATTTTTCAGAATAATAAATTTTTCAGGCGTGATATGTATTGTGTTCTGTTCAGAAAACAAAAAGATTTACAATATATTTTCAGACAGCTATGATCTGCACATGTTTGTTTTACTTCATATTATTTAATTTCTACTAATTAATACCACATTTTGAGTGTGTCCAAATACATGTTTACAAATCTGGATTATCTCCAAATTCTGACATATTTTTTTTTGTTAACTCAACATAGATAAAAAAGATTTTTAAAGTATGGGCATTTACGGGGCTTACGACCGTCATATACTGGTTTAAGTGATCACTTTACACACGTGTAACATTCTCTAATACTAATTGTTTAAAATTTTTGTTGTAAGCCCCGTAAATGCCGTGACTTACATATTATTGTTCATCTATGTTGGGATGTCAACTAAAAAATGTAACTAGTTTTTTAATGGGACAAACCCGGATACGAATCATCCCTATTACGATACAAAAAAACTAAATACAGGTAAAAAGTATAAATTTAGAAACGGACCATTATTACAGTTGATGTACTTAATCAAAAAATTTACTTAAATAATGTAGTAATGTAATAACCATCTACTCCGCATGCCTCCTGAGAGCCTTAATCAAGCTTGCCTCTTTTACAAGGCATCAGGTTCGCACCATCCAGGACAACCACTGCTGACAATTCGTCGGCAGTTCTCGTCAGAACTTCGGGACGCGGATCTGACTTGGCAAGATGCAAAGAAGCTGGCAGCCGACAGTAAAGCCTGTAGAAAGTTTGTGAACTCCATATGCTCCACCTAGGGAGCGGATATGGTTAAATTAATTAATGTATGAAGTTGCGGGTTTTTAGTTATTATTGAAATACGACACATTCGGGATGATATGTTGTACATATATGCACACACATATCCAATAATTTCAGTTTGATCCGATCCTGGTAAATAGAGAGATTGTAGTATTATACGTTACTTATTTTAAAAATATTCCGTTGACTTTTTTTTATGTCCGTATCGTTTTTTAGTTGAGGTATTAGATTTTTAGTAGTTGGATTTTTTATGAGGCAAAGCTGTGAGAAAAAGGTCAGACGCATGCAAAAAACGTGGCACTTATACACATAATATTCTTCATGGATCTAAATAGTCAATCATAATACTCAAAAAGAGCCTGAAGCCATGAAAGGTTAGGTTTAGCATGTCATGCCATGCTTATTGAAATTTTAATGCCTGATATTAAAGACGTTTTTATTTTTAAAAAATGCACTCTCATTCTTTGTTCGGTCATTAAGTTTTAAAATAAACTCAAATACTAAATACTTTAATTTATAAAGTAACAAAAATCTAACAATAAAGTGAATCAATATCTTCAACGGTTTATTTCAAAGACAGAAAAAACTAAATAAAGTCAATATGAAATAAAATGGAATAAATATTTATTTTTTAATGATTTGTCGAAATGGGAAATTGCAAAAGTGTGCATTTGAAATTGACTCCTATTTTTAAGTTACTTTAAATTTTTTGCGTGATAAAAAACGCAGCAGTTCTATCTTTTTTCATTGCGTATCTTGTACATTTTTAATCCTTGTAATAAATTATATCGTCAAAATTGTCTAATTTCGTACTTGTTACATTAAATTTCAGCATAATTTTTAGGAGCTAAGTTTGAGAATCACATAAATTTTTATTTAAAGATCCTATTAAAAATTCGTTAATATCTTGTTGCACTTAAACATAAATAGTAAATCACATGTTTTAAATATATATAAAATAATTATTTTATCAGGTATCGTAAATTTTTCACTTTTATAAAGATATACGTTTCTGTTCAAAGAAACTGTGCATATATAAAGTTGTTTAAATTTTATTTATAACATAATTACCTACTCCATAATTTTGCACTCAGCTGCACTTAAGCAAACTACTTTATTTTGAACGTTTTGCAGATGGAATCACCTCTCACATTCCTTTGAATAATCCTAACACCTTGAACTGTCGGTCTTGCAATGAAAGAAGTCTGTAGCAGATCTCACATAGTGATATTTATCTCTCTCAGTTATAAAACTCTGCTGAAGTGAGATCACCAAATTGCTTTATTCTAACTACTTATAGAAGTCATTCGTTTGTACATTGAAAAATAACTGATGCCCTAAATAGTTGAAAGAAATATACATACAAATTATCCGTACTTAAAAATGAAAAAGTTTTTAATTTTTAATTTATTATTACAGTTTAACGATGTTTTTTTAAAGAGTAAATAATAAAATATATTCCTTTGAAGCAGTCTTTTATTATATATTCATGTATAGGGTTATAGATACATTAGTTAAATAAATGATCAAAAGGTAGTATTATTTTCATATTTATCTACATTTTTTAGTCCAGTCTAGATATATTCAACTTGTTATAGAGCGATGTATGTAAAAATGAACGAAAAATACTAAAATTTGTTTAATATGTAATTGTAAATATTTTTAATAGATACACCTTTTCGAAATTCGGTGATTTATACAGCTACTTGATTACGCAGATCGGTTAATTTTTTTGTGATGGTGTCTCTATGTAACATAAGATGAACATTAATTATCCACAACTTCTTGGTGATCTACAATCTAATCTCATGTCATAAAAATCACTTAAAATAAGCTAAAGCTTGCACCTATGCTAGATGTGGTTATTTTCTGATTATATTTTTACATACATTTTAATACTACAAATAGATTTTGTTAATAAAAGATAACAGTAGCAAATTTTTATGCTGTTTGATTACTGTAGCAAGGTGAAACAGCTGTCAAAAAATAAATCAATTACTATTACAGAATCACAGATGGTGTTTTATATTTATGGTGATAATAAAATGGAGAGATATTTTAAATACCACGATGATTTTTCTCGTTAATGGTATATTATCATATTTTTCAATTGCCGAAACGTGACTTCAAGTGTTATAAAACATAGATATTCACAGTGTAAGAACCGACTACATAATTAGTTTACGTCGACTTCTTTTTCCAACTAAGAAATTTCCTTTCGGTGACCTTTCGATGTTTTCCATTTTAAGGGTCACTCTCTTGCTCTTTATTGTTTTCTAGAAAGGTCAAAGCTCTTTATCATTGAAGCATTGTTCAACAAGGCGATGAAAGAAGAGCAGATTAGCTCTGATTATGTGAACCACGCAATATCTCTGAATAATCGCTACTACTAATCTATTTTATTTATAAATTTGTTTATAAAATATAAATTTATTTATTTATAAATATAAACATACAAAAAATATATATAACCGGTTTCAAGGGTTAGAATATTTATATTTTTTAATTCAAAATAATGCAATATCATTAGGAGATGCATGAACGTGAAAGAGACGAAGAATGTTTGCAAAGACAGAGTGGTGTGGCGTTCTTTTTTCTCTGCCTACCCTTGCGGTGAACGGCGTCATGATTAGTTAACTAGTTAGAAGTAACGTCTTTATTACGTATAGTTTTTAATGTATTTTTTTAAAATCTGTGTAATCAGTTATTTATCTGCATATGTTCACATCTATGGTATTTTTATATTTATATGATTTATTTTGAGATGAGGTACACCAATAATTTAAAAGATAGGTAAGCGGAATATTTAAATGAAAATAATGTAAAAATCTTTTGTATGTGTAACTTTTAATCAATTTTATATATCTCGCAGAATCTGTTTGTGCACTTTAATAACGTCTATTTTAAAATATTTAAAATAAAATGATTGAATTAGTACAAGTAACTATATTTTGTTTAACACCAGATTATAACATTCAAAAATCAAACCAAGTAATTTAGGTTAAAAATTCGTTCATTGGTTATATTTTTCGTTCGTATCAGTTTTAAAATCACATGAACAATTAAAGCAGTCTTAAAAAGTGAATATTTTAAAATAAACATTTTTTGTTACCTATAAACATAGAAAACGTTCTCTATGCAATTTATCGCAAAAAACAATAATTCAATATACTATGTTTTTATTTAGGGTTCATTTATTGATAAGTCCACCAATACACCTAAGCGAGTAATTCCTTCTCGGCATTCTGTATGACCTAGATTAAAGGGTAGGTAGGCCTGTTTAAGTGGAAAGTTGATTAAGTCAATCAGTCTCGTCTCACAATGCATACAAGTACTCGCACTAACCGGTCATGGTAATAATGAAAGGTGAACTGGATGGCAACAAAAAGTGGAAATGATTAGAAGAATATCTAATGCCGGCTGCTTTTCCGATTTATTTACTGCCTCTGTACAAGGGTGTGATCAACCGGTATAGTGCGTCGGATCGAAGAAAGCGAATTTCTCCGTTGAAAACTATCGCAAGCCCATATATTCAAGAACTTACTACTCCTACTTCTACTACCGTCACGCTTTTCTCTGCAGGAGTAGTCTGAGAGGATGGGCCGCCACACTCCTGACATACACTTTAAGCTTCCGTTACATCCACACATCTGCTCACACATGACCTCCGATTACTTTGGACACCAACACTACGTCATTACGATATACATATATATATATATATATATATATATATATATATATATATATATATATATATATATATATGTATATATGTATATATATATATTTATATATATATATTTATATATATATATATATATATATATATATAAATAAATATATGTATATATATATATATATATATATATATATATATATATGTATATATATATATATATATATATATATATATATATATATATATATCCATATATATATATGTGTATGTGTGTGTGTAAACAATATCAAGTGATAGCGGCTGTCCGCCGTAAGCAACGTTTAGATTACGTGTGTTGCTGTTACGTTTAGCAGATAGCGCTTCCACTGAGGTCGAAAACGCTGAGTTACAAAAATACAAAAAAAAAATTCATGTCGCAAGTATATGAAAATACGCAGGTTACTGAATCCACGTTGTATAACATTTTAAAACAATTAGTACCATTGGTACATAAAATAATACCTTTAAAAATTTTGATTTTTGAATAAACTAAGATTGATTTTATTTATTTATATTAATTGAATAGTGGAAATTAACGTATTTCTTTATTTTTAAAAATATATCCCTAAAATATTTAATTATTTTTTTTGTGACTCAATATACATATTTGAGAAATTATTTCAGTTAAATATTGGGTTTAAGTTCAAAGAACTGTGATTAAGCGGTAAGCTAACCTACCCAATATGCGACAAGCACAATAATTCAAATAAAACGTGTTTGGAATTGTATTACAGATTAGGATTTCTTCATGAGAAATAACAAGTAATTCATTTTTTTCCCATGTGAAGTTTATGCTATAATTTACAATAATTTAATGTAGTATCTACTTAACTTCATTCATTACCGAGACTTAATTTTATAATCATTCATGTTGTCAGTATATGAACTGTATTTTACAAGTATATAATATATCATATTTAATTAGCAAGGAAAAATGTTGAGGCATTTAAATAATAAAATATCTAAATTAATTAAGGAATAACATTTGAAGGATATAGGTAAACAAAAAATATTCATTGAAAAAAAGATATGGCATCAATAAAGATGAATGTAGTGGGGTTTTTAAATTATTTGATGATAATATAAAATATGTTTAGTAAATTTCAAAAGTATACAAAATATATCGATCCGAAAAAATATCGCAAACTACAGTTACGTAGAGATCAATTTGTTTTAGTACATTTGTTGAAAATAAATATGCCAACCAACAAAATAACTCGTCCGATATCAAGCAATCCCTGGAGTGTCTTTGTAAAGCTCCAATGAGTACAATTATTTGTATTTAGCAGGTTTGGTCAAATATTTTACAATAGTTACCTTGTGTATAAATGTTCAGTTTATTTATTACCGGTATTTTTGTTCGTGTGAAAGAGACATTACTTTTTGTAAGTGCTATTACATAAAGATGGTATTGCGAAACAAAATTGCATTCGTTGCTTTGAATGAGAATTGATGTGCTGCCAAATTCACAACAAAACATTTATAAATTAGTGTTTCAAATGAAAATCACAGTACAAACCGTAGCAAAAGTTCAAAATGTGGTGCTCGTATATCACTGAGAATTACATTTAGGCTTCGAAATTCAACTTTATTCTCATGTCACCTTCTTTAGTATCCAAAAGTATGTATTTGTTCATACTTTTTCATCTACGTTACATTTCAACATTTTGAGTATCACCAAATCCTTGTTCACAAATCTAGGTTTCTCTAATCAGGAGTTTAATTTAAAATGGACATTAATCAATTAAAACCTGTCATACTTTTGTTAAAATGATCACTTTATACACGTGTAATATTCATCATTCACCTTTTAAATACTTACACTTCTATATTCCTCTTCACCTACGTTGAGATGTCAATATATTTTTTTCTGTGGAGAAACCCATATTTAATGAAACTCAGATTTGTTTTTCAGTTGAACAAGGATTCAAACACACTCAAATTGCAATGAATAAAATAACTGGTAAAATTACAAGCTTGATAATAGTTAGCCTGGAAATATTAAAAATACATTATTACAATAATATTACTGAAAATACATTTTCAGGCCCCTTCCAGTTTGTAAAATAATGCATACATAAGGGCTTCTGCTAAATAAAAACACCAATAAAAAAAAACATTTTCAAAATTTGGATAGTATTGTTGCCAATCATGAGTAGACTGAAAAATGTTACATGTGTATAAAGCGATTATTTGAACCAGGCTATGAAAAGTCCAAAGTTCTGTGATTGTATTTGAAGAAAATATTCGAACGTCTGTAAATACTCCTCCGTATTCATTATAATATATTTATACATGCAACCACAAAATATAAAGATACACACATACGTTATACGAGTATTTATATGAGACATTCGTATGAGTAAATTTACACTATTGGTTGTGAAAGATTAGATATTATTATACGAAGCGAAGCAACATTTATGGAGTAACACCTTTAAATCAAGTTAAGGTACTTCCTTATTACGCTTATTATACAATTTACTGTGATTACAGTTAGAGGATGAGTTATGGAGAATTTTCTACAGAAACCAGCTTGAAATCAGGCAGATCTTTTCTCTTTTTGCCACTAACACACATACAGCACGGTTTTACAAGACCATATTTTAATGATAATGCATTTCAATATATACAGGTATATAAAGTTGATGCGATTTTCTTAATAATTTTTCTTTTTACGGTTTATTGTATCTCTTTATGATGACATCTTATTGTTTTTAATTTTTGTAAATTTGTTTGTTTCGTTATTTAAATTTTGATAAGAATGTGTTGATAAAATTAAGGAAGATGTGCTTAGATGGTTTGGACTTATATAACAAATGAATGAGGAGTGAACAATAAAACAAATTTATGAGGCGAACGTAGTTGAAAATAGGAACAGAGAAAGACTGAGGAAAACAGGCATGATTAAGCAAAATAATTAAAGAAATAAAAACGTACATAATGTTATACGTATGTATGTTTTATTTATTTTGTATCATAACCGAAAAGTTTTTGATTGATATATTAAAGTCATTTTAACGTTAAAAATAATTATAATACAAGTAATTTGTTTTTTGAGGGCCCGGTCAATATTTTTCGATACTAGAAACACCAATAATTATCTCATCTTTGTTTCAATTCATTCGATTAGATTATTCGTTTTAATCCTAATACATAATAAATATGTTTGCGTCAGCAAATAAATATCCAATATATGAAATATATGAATGGTAAGTTAACAATATAAAAATTAAGCCTTTGTACCTGTTTTCTCACTCATGCCTTTTTAGTAATACGTCTCTAAAAATGACAACATCTAAATGTCGGTAGTTAATTTGACATTCAAATACTAATTTATTCATTATATCTTATTAAAAATATAAAGCTGACATCATAACAAAATGTTTTTTTTTTATCAAAAGTGATAATAAATTTGGATGTTCTTTCGATTTATGTTTTTTTTAGTAACGATGACGATATAATAATATGTTAGTAATACATGAATATCACTTAGCTACATATGTTAATTATATATGAATTCCGTTTTATATGTGAATGAATTTATTTTGATGTGTTCGTCTTTTGTTGGAATGAACGAAATTTGATCCTTTGGGTTGAATTACTAAATTTATAAAAAAATGCATTCTTACAATTTCTGCATTTCTATTGATTGGAAATGATAGTGAAAGGAAAGTTATAACATCTACCTAATTTTTTGCAAAGTATATTTTATTTTCGATATCATAAATAGGTATTTCACTTATAATAAATAATGTATTGGTACTGTAATTTTGGAATGTATAATTTTTATTGTTGTTGATAAAGATTTTTTTCTTCGTTAAATTGGCCTATTGGATACAATTATTAACAAATACTTATTGATAATAAAGCCAATTATTTTTTGACATCTCATCAAAGATGAAGAAGAATATGGAAGTCTGGGCATTTACGGGGCTGACGACCGTCATCGGCTGGTTTAAGTGGCCACTTTACACACGTGTAACATTCACCAATTCTACCCATTGTTGACAACCACACTACTCAAATTCTTGGAAGTTCTATATATATGAACCAATTTAGAAACCTTGTTCTTGAATCACTAGAACTTCACTAGAGACATCTATTGGTGAGATGTAAAGAAGCTTTTTTACTAAGCAGAAACTCTTATATTAGTATGTGAGGTCCGAATCTTATATATCTTGATGGATTATAATCACACACATGAGAAACGCCAGAAAATACCATTTTCATTTTTAAAGCCAATTAAATAAATTCATATTTATGTTATGAATACTGTGAACATTAAGAGAGAAAATAGAGAATTGTAAAAGGGTAAGGGTATGGTATAAAATGGTATATGCAGAAAAGAAATGGAAAGGAGAGGAATTAACGACAGAGTGGTTTTAGGATTTTTTCTTAGTAACAAGATTATGATAATTAGAGTGTGTATTTATTTATTATTTTAAGTATTAATTTTTGTAAAGAACTTTGTGTTTTTTTTAAGCATGAATTTGAATACAAAAAAACTTTGATTTTTATTGTTATCAAAAACTAAAATAATGTTTGTTGGTTTCACATATTAAAATGAAAATTGCTCAGAATTCACCTGTTTTGACACCTATATATTAAGTCGAATACAATGATTTATTGTAAGTGATAATTATCATCTAATTTCCGTAGACAATTTGATGTCAGCGAAGATGATTAATAACAATAATAATTGTCGATTACGGTTGCAAGGTCAACGCTCTGCGATGGACTTGAGAGTAAGTTGGAACCTACCAACTGTTGGTACCTACGTATAAAAGTTTACGCTAGTACCAGCTGGCAAGTAGCTGACGGTCTAGCGATTAGGCTGTATGACTCTATTGATAAACTACGTGATGCTTACTTATATAAAACAAAATATTGGATTTGAAAAAGCAATAATGAAAAAAAGTCCCGATTTTAACGTTACGCATTGTCAATAATTGATTTTTTTAAAAGGGTTTGCATTTATTATTTCCCTTCTTATTATGCACAAGGTTTATAGATCATAAAAAGGATTTTTGTTTCTTCTAACTAAAAAGAGATATTTTATTTTAATCTGTGTTGAGAACAGGAGGTTATTTTAATTTTAATCTAGTGTGGCCCAATCAGGAACTTAATCATGTTCATTGCTTGGAGGAAACCACGCGAAACATAGGAGAAGACGGACTGTTGACTATCGTCAACAGACCTTCCGTTCCACTAGAAGAGGGTTCCGCATTTTGTGT
The DNA here is from genome assembly GCF_059751285.1 of Brachycentrus maculatus. Classification (NCBI taxonomy): domain Eukaryota; kingdom Metazoa; phylum Arthropoda; class Insecta; order Trichoptera; family Brachycentridae; genus Brachycentrus; species Brachycentrus maculatus. Next base: position 907,151 of record NW_028280931.1, on the reverse strand, counting down.
CAATACTACTTAGTTTTGCAAGAAACTAAGAATAATATGACATCTTAGCACAGATGAAGAAAATTTTAAGTATTTACAGGGCTGACAACCTACGATAAGATGCTATAAGTAATCATCTTCATACACAACATTGTATAAAATTAACCATTCTACTCATGATTGACAACCACACGACTCAAATTTCGGATTATATATATCTTTTAACTGACACTTTCTTTCACATGCGAGTGCACACTCTTTGTTAGGTCGTAAGCCTTGTAAATATCCAGACGTTCATATTCTTCTTTATCTATGTTGAGATGTCAATGCGATAACTACTAAATGAATAAATCCAGATTTGTAAACATGCATTCAAAACATTGTGAATTTTATTTCAAACTGTTTAATATGTGTACAAGGAAAATATATTATAGGTAGCAGATGTTTTTTTTCAAACGTTACTAAAAAGTACAAAATCGTAAATAATTTTAATTAAATTATGATTTTTTTAAGGAAATTAAACAAAGGTTTGTTTTTTTTTCAATTTTGTTTAATAATACTAAGTACCTATATGGAGTAATTTTGAAGTATTTGGATATTAAAAAGATATTCATGTTTTTAAATTCTATTGCATTTTTGTGGTACAAACGAACAGTGCAGTTATTTATGGTTTTACGGTATTTGTTTTGAAATTTTCATGTCCAATTTTGTCGGTAATTGTTGCTTTTGGCCATACGAGTATGCACGTAAATATTGTATGTGTGCTGGAGGCATCCACGTAATTTTACGGTTAATATAGCCGAATTTGATTGACGCATGTTTTTTATGAAGCACACTTTAAGTGCTGGTCTCACAAAAAATAGTGCTATATAAATTATACCATCAGTTTTCTATCAAAGGAATTTCGTCAGAGTGTGTTGCATTATTTCTTGGAACATGTTTATGTTTCTATGTATTTATGAGATGATTTAACCAACGGAATGTATTGTAGTTTATTGACTATTGTTGGAAACGTTTGATTACTTTATTTTCATCTGGCCATAATGAGTATTAAATCACGAACTGAGGTTCAAATAACAAAATAATATTTATTTATATTTTGTTGTGTTTCTTAAAGAAATAAAATATATTTTATGATTTTTTTTATTGACATCTCAACTTAGTTGAAGAAAAACATAGACCTCTGGGTTTACGAACTGTCATAGGACAGTTTAACTGATTTCTTTAAATATGTATAATATTCACCATTCTACCCATTAATGATAACCACACTACTCAAAATTAAATTAAAGATGTAACAACACATGCAAGATTTTTTCAATTGAAGCATACATATGTTATAATTTCCAATATTTTAGTAGTATTATTGTCAATCATGGGTAAAATGGTTTATGATCACTTAAACCAGCCTAAAATTGGTCGTTAGCCCGTAAATAAATACCCAGGCCTTCATGTTTTACTTATTGTTTATATCAAAAATATAATTTTGTCTAAATAACTTCTAAGTAGAGTAAAATTCAGAATTTATATTATAGTATCAAAAGAAAAGATAAAACAATTAGATGAATAAATATAGTGTATATAATAATAATATACCCCCAATATTGTTTTCTTATTACTAATTACATTTTGTTGTACATAATATATTTTTTGGGCTGCTTTGTAGTGTAGTGGTTAGAGCATTTGGCTACCATGCCAGAGGTTTCAACTCTATTCGATTCCTTGGGGGTCAAAATAAATAAGTTTTTTGTCCCCTCTAATATTTATTTTATATAACACCGAACAGTTTAACATTGCATCAATTTAATGCATCTCTTTGCACCAGTGCAGAAAAGAGTAATTAGTAAAAGTATTCTTTTAATTAAATTAAATTTTACCAAACTATGTTTTTCTTAACAAAATAAAACTAAGTATTACACCCACAGGTTAGTCAAGCTAGAATAATATATTATTATAATTTTGTGTCAACGTTTTTTCAACATAAAAAATCACTTACATTTTAAAATTATGTAAGTATTTTTTAATGAGCACAGTTTTTATACACGTATTTTTTATGTTTAAAAAATCACTGCATTCGTTTTCTTTCTTGGTGTATATTCGTATGACGTTTTTTTTTATTTATATTCAAATCAAATGAAATATTTTCAAAATGGCATTGAATCAGATATCTGGTTCTAGTTTAAATTTCCTAATTGAAACAACTTTACATAATATGTAAGGTTTATCCAGTTTCAGAACTGGATCTCCCACAGTCTCTTCCAGACCAGATTGGTAACTTGAAGAATTTGTCAGCATATTTAATGCTGGTGATGTCATCCAAATTGTAGCAGAATCTCTTTTCAACATATACAGATAAAAAGGCGGTTTTACCCATTTCATTGTTTTTATACTCGTAATACCGAAAGAGTATTTTATGAGGAAGAAAAATTGATAAAAAGAAGACATTTTGGAAGATATTTAATCAGTGTATATAATTTATTATATGTTAAGGGTGAAACGGATCTTTGGAAAAATGCATTTTTTTCTTCAGAAACATGGCGTATCGTTAAGCTGAAAAGAGGGATATTTATTGAAATCATTAGTTAAGGAAGGTTGAATTTGTTATTTTGTTTTTAACAAATTAAAAACAAGTTTTTGACAAATAGCTTTTTTGAGACAGTAGCTGTATCATTTATTGAATATGACAGTAATATACGCAATACTAAGCATTGCTCACTGGCGGACAAGTGCTTTTTGACAGCTGCTGTCCATGATTTGATACTGTGCTTTATACTTTCATGAGTATGTATATATATTTTGGTGTCATATCTATCTGACATGTCAATTAACAGTGTATCTTGTTATCTGATAAAACAATACATGTCAGTGTAATAATGAAGATGATAACACAATTTATAACTCATTGTACTCTGCTTTATTTAATCTTTATGAAATTAAAAGAAATTAGAAACTGCAACATGTATAATAAATAAGCCAATATAAGCCGAGTACAGCTAGATTGCAATGTAATGCAGTTTCGAAAAATTGTTAAGACTAAAAGTCCATAGATAGACAATTGAACGGATGCAATACCATTTTCGCATCAATAGTCGGACGGAAGTGGTTGGGTGCATCGTAGTTTGATTTATATTTGCCGTATTTTCGATAGATTATACATTGAAATGCATCAATATTGCATCACGTCCTGTAAGATCATACAACCGCATCACGTTTCGTAGCAAGCACAATGGGAAGGCATTCAATGCACAGAAGCTGTCTTGTTTGCGCTGGGAATAATATTGTTTGAAGCTCAAACCACTGGCTGGAGCGAACCAAAGTAAATGGTTTCTTGAAAAACTGTTATTCTGTACGTTAAAATGACCACAACTCATCGGCTTATTGTTCAGAACGAATCGTCACGTGCTGGAAATGAATTATTTTCCATGTAAATTGCTCTTTGTTTTATGAAAAAAATAATTATTTATTTAAATCGAAGTAACCGAAGAACATAAATAAAATTTTGAGTATGTCCAAATCCTTGTTCTCAAATCCATTTTTTTTTAAATTTTATATTTGACATCTTAACATAAAAGAAGTAGAATGTAGAGGTCGGGGTATTTACCAGGCTTGAGCATACTTAGATTTCTTTGTTCTTCATCAGCTATGTTGAAATGTCGATATAAATAACCTCTAATCGGAGAAACCCAGATTTGTTTACAAAAAAATGAGTGCACTCAAAATATTGTAAATGAAATTATTGGTAAAATTATTCATCACGCGTCTCTTAGTATGTACAATAGTTTTGAGAGAATCTAACATATATTTTATTAGGATCTCTAAGGGTATCTGCTAATTAAAAAAGCTTTCCCACCTTAGATGCTGCCGAGAGCTCACATATGAAAGACCGTGTCGATTACTGGATAAATAAATTAATGTTATTTTTTTATATAGTGTGATTGTCAATCATGGGTAGGATGTTACACAAGTTTAAAGTGATTACTTAAACCTACATATAAATGTCAGGCCGTAAGGCCTATATATGCACAGACTTTCATATATTTTTTTTTATGCATCGAGTTAATTTTTATTGTTGTCTGTGAGGGTTAACAGTTAGCATAAAAATATTTACTGTCGATTTGTTTGCATATTCGTCATATAATGCGAAGAAATTGACTTCATCCATGCACAATAAAACATTGTTCAAAATTACATTTCATTTCACCAGCTTCGTTTTTTTTGTTTATCACACAATATAAAAATATCAGAAATGCTACAAATTTTACGTTTCTATCACACAATATTGAAATATCAAAAATGCCACAAATTCTACGTTTCTAAGAAAATCGAAAGCATATCAAACGCAACATTTTCATTCAGATTGAATTACATGGAGCGATTGAGATGTACAAAAAAGCTTAAATGCATTCTTGCGAAACGCCACTTGCTATAATATTACTCACGATTGTCTATGACGAATGGAAAATGTACTGACGTGTCTATCCAATTTAAAGCTCTATCCATGTTTAAACTTTATCTATTTTGAATGTGCAATTTAAGAAATAATTCAGTTGTGTTTTGAATATGTTTTTGGGGAATTAATATATTTGCAGGCATGTTTTTAAACAAAATTACTAACAAATGAGCGTATTATATTTTTCATTTGAAGAATGTTATGACAAAATAACAAAAACATTATTGTAATAAGACCTGGGCCTTAGTTACTAGTCCATATAAATATTAAATACATATTTAAGTGAATTTTAACTAATATTTATTTTGTCCTCTCTGCAAATCGAACCCGTGTGTTCCAGCGTGGTAGCCAAACGTAGAAACCAGTACACTATGTAGGTGGAGAAAAAATATAGTTACGGAAATACTGATAAATTTAGTACGTGAATTATCTTATCGAACATAAATAGGATATTTTCACTATATACATTAAATTCTATTTTTTGTTATGTCATACTGCAGATAAGTCGCGAATGAATCACATCGAGAAGGATGTGGGATATGGATTATTTTGGTTTAACGTTTTAAGCTTGAAAGAGTAACCTTGTCTATAATATTTGAACGATATCCTGAAAAACCGATTCGCTTCATTGATCTTACATGGGTATATTTTTAGACGGGCAAACCACAGTTTTTTTGGATTATTTAAAGACAATGCTCAATTTTCGGCTCCTTGTGAAAAGGCGAATTAACTCTTATAATAAAAGATTAAATTTGCGGTTGATGTAAGTGATCGCTCGAGATTGATATTGGAGAAAATTATTGCGAACCTTTTTCTCGGCCACGTACTCGTTTGGCCTATAGATTATTTAGAAAATATACAATTTTAGTATTTTCAAGGCATCATAAAAATAAAATATTTAAATATTAAAAAAATGGTCGAATATTGTATTTGAGCAAGAAGGGTAAATGTTTAGTTACAACCCCCATTACAGTTTCTGGCTAGTTCGATTTTTCTCGTGCAGTTTTTAAAGAATCTGATTTTTTTGTCGTTTTACATCTTTTGTTTTTTTGTTTTTTTTTCATGACGTGTTGGAACATTATCATTGATTGGTCAAGTTGTTGTAGCTTTAGTGGTATTTTTCAAATCTACAAATAATTTTTATTTATATTTTCTTTAAGTAAGAATTTTGTCATATTTATAAAAAAAAACTCTTCTCATAATTTTTATTTGGTTTTGGTTTGCGTTTTTTTTCAATATCTTTTATTTTTATAAATTTTTGTATACTAATGGATATATACCTTTTTCTAACAGTATATGTACTAAATATTCCAGTTAATATATTTTTTACCATTTCAAATTTAAGAATACGTTTAAAATAATTTGAAAAAATAACTTAATTACCATCACGCTGCTTCCTCGCAGTGGTAGGCAGAGAGAATAGAACGCCATGCCACTCTGGATTTGCAGAAATTCTTCCCTTCTTCCACCTGTATGCATCTCCTCATATATACTCACTGATTAGTACTGCTTCTAACAACAAAAATGTTTTATTGTTATATGATTTGCTAATAGTTGAATCTGCATAGATTCAACTATTAGGAATCTGAATAGATTTCCTCTGCTTACAATGTACTGTGTTGAGTTAAAATTATTTTAATGTAAAACCATTAAAAATCATAAGAATACAATGATTGTAATAAAATAATGTGTTTTCATATATGTGTCGTCTACTTTCAAAATCCGCCAGATCCATGTGAGTCGATTTAAAAAAAAATACAAATTCTCCGGGTAACATTTATGTTTCTAAGATTTGTGAAATTTTCCCATTTTTTGTTTTTTTTTTCAGTATTTAAAAAATAACATGAGACACAAAACGATAATGACGTCATCTTAATTTTAGACTTATCCCCGCTATCTGATTGGCCGATATGGGTCAGAAGGCAAGTTTCATGAAAAAAGCGGAGTTTGAAATACAATGCTTTTTTTTAAGTATTTCTTCAAGTATTTCAATATTTTAAATAATAAAACCCACAATTGGCATTCGGATAGAGTATTTATTTTAAAATATTATAAAATTGGATCTGGCGGATTTTGAAAGTAGACGACACATATGTATGTTTTTTTATGTGTATTTATTATCATCAAAATAATTCTGGGCTATTAAAGCTACTCATATTTATGACCTACAGCTAAGAATTACTTGCAACATTCCACTGAAAACGCATGCGCAGTCCTGTCCGGACGGAGTAAGAAGTAACTTTCGAATATCAAATATAATGGTCAGGTGACCATTATTCAGAAATCTACCAGCATACCATACCACATACGTGGTTACCCTACTTGGGACAGAGTCGTGTTGTATTTCCTGTATCCTTAATGTGACGGTTTCAAACGAACTTGCTACTATTGAATTAATTTTAAATCTTGTATTAGCTAGTATATTTATGAATAAAAAATAGGTAGGTACTTTAATCAAAACAATCATTAGTATTAAAACTTTTTTTAATGATATATGTACACCATAACCTCACTTCTGGCAGATTTATAACAGATAAATTAAAAGAATATTTGATATTAATAGAATATTTAATAGTTTATACTCTAGATACAGATATAAGGTAGGTACTGACATTTCTCAATGCGATAATTCCCAATATTTTGTGTGTGTTAAAATTTTGCTTACAAATTCTGGATTTACTCCACTTAAAACATTTTGTATTGATATTTCAACATTGATATTGAAGAATATGGAAGACTAGGCATTTACAGGGCTAACGACCTGTAATAAGCTTGTTTAAGCGATCGCTTTATAAACGTGTAACATTCACCATTCTGCCCATGATCGACAATCACATTACTCAAATTTCACACAACTCAAAGTTATGTTTATGTTTCAATTCAAAAGATTTTATGTATACTACTTGTTCGGCGACATCGGTGAAATAAAATCCATAAACATCCACAAAATTCAATAATTTTAACCATACACCTATAGACTAGACTTCCGTACTCTTCTCTTTCTTCTTGATGTTGAAATATCAATTAAAAAAAACAATGACGGTTTTAAATGAACTTATTATTTTTATACTCCATTTCTATTTATCATGATAAAAATGTTATCGAATCAAATAATTTACAAATGTTGAATTTCAAAAGCAGTTTTACACAAACAAATTTGATTAAATTATCAAGTAGGAAAAAAAAGTATGGTTTTATCTTTATTTCGTCAATAGTAAAACCTGGGAGCATGGTAACAAATCGTGCAAATTGAAATATAAAAAAATAATATCTAGTTGCTACTAATGCACAAGTACTTACCTCACTATTTTTTAGAAATATCTATAAGATCATTGAAACGAGAGAAAGTTTGGCGTAAAGATGACATGGAAAGGTTAAATGTGCTATTTTTGTAACACAGTACCCGTGTTGTTATATTTTAAACATTCACTGGATTATAATATGCCGTTTATAGTTTTTTTATCGCTCTCATCGATTGTTTATTTCTAAATGCGATATAAGACTCGATATAAATACTTTCTCTCTTGTTGCGGTGTCATTATCGTAATTGTAAGTACCGTCATTACGGCATTTTCACCAAGGACGCTTAAATCTGGGTTACGATACAATTATTTGGCAAGGAAGAGAAGAAAGTAGTTTATGTTCGTGAATTAACAATAACTATTTAATTTCGATGAAAGTATAAGTAGGTATCTGCATGTATGGATAATAATTGAATAATTACGCTCTTTATCTAGAAATGAATTTATATTAAAATATAAAATCAAGTTACATTTTGTGACATCAGTGTAAAGTAATCCAACCGATCACCTAATTAATCCTGTAATTTACAGGGTTTTATCCCAGACTTTTTTTTTATATCAAAACATAAAATAAAAAGCTTGTGTAAGACAATTTTCTTTTAAATTTATCAATGTGAAAACGACTAGTTTTGATAACTACAGAGTTTTCATGAACAGGTCAAGATACAAATATTTAATAATAATTAATAAATATTTTTTGTATTTTCAACTGTTAATAAGAATATCTGTAGTTCTCGAAACAAGTTGTGTTTACTTTAATATATACAAAACAGTATTTTTTTATTATATTTAAATCATAATGCTATTCCACAATGTCAATACCCACTCGATAAATTATATATTATTAGAAATATTAAATGCAATGTTCACTAAAGATTATGTAAACCAGATCGAAAGTAAAATTATTTTTTGAATAATTTTTTATTTCTTAATAGAGATAAAATACAATTAGTTCGATCAAAAAATAAATAAAAGTACGGATGGATCCAGTACCAAGATTTGAGTTAATGTTTGAACTAAACAGCGCCAATGTAACAACTTTTATCGGTCCATAAATACCAATTGATTGATAATATTCATTATCCCATTTTTATGTCCGTACCTCGAATGCACTGAATATTCCGAGACAAAAATCACCCACATAGTGTACTTAATGCACGTGTTACCTCCGCCAAGACATGGTATTTTAACGAGGTCATTTGAAGGTTATTTAAGGTTACCCGCAAGGTCGTGTGAGGCTTCAACAGCCTTTCTTGGGGCTGCGAACAACGCGAGATAATCTAGCGACCAAATTGTCGTAATATTCGATGGATATCAACGTACACTAGTGGTCAGATATCTGGATACATATCGAAAATAAATATATAATATTAATTGGACGAATATTTTATTAATAGGGTAAAAAAGACTAATAAATTAGATTAAATTTGACTTATGCAACGTGAAAACAAATCTTTATTATTTATTTCTGTTTATATATATTATTAAGATCTAATTATTTTTATATGTGTATTTTTTAAACGTTTAACTTTTGTACATTTAATTTATTGTAGCAATATGTTTTTACTTATCTACCTTTGCAGTTGTAAATTTTTATTATTTGTTTCATAGAATAAAGTATCATTAGCGGTAAATAAAGCGTAGCAAAAAAATATATTTGATCCCATAAGAATGGAAAGGTACTATTTTTAATAGAAGATGCAGAGATTATTTTTTAATAACTAATAATGTTAATTCAAACTTCCTTGAATTTGGCCAGTACTGTACAATTTTTGTAACATATACAAACAACATCATAAATAGCCTATCGTTACTTGAAATGTACGCAATCTTGTACATTTGTATTCCATACTCATTAAAAATAGATCATTAACAATTATTTTTCGGTTTTTAAAATCACTTTTGCGATCGGAGGATTAATAATGAGAAGTATACCTGGGCTAAAGATAACTGATTTGTGCACTGTTTATGATGACATTCATGAATAGTGCACAATAAGTTCCATTATGAGTACATTAATTCATACGCACATACTCGTATGTAAACGTATTGCTCAGACGATGCCCTACATATTTGTATGGAAAAGCGTGCCCCTACATTCCTACCCCCGATTATTTCGGGTTCATTAAAACTCGTCGTGGCATTTTTTGGTATGAGTTATCACCATTTTGTCGAAGAGGTCATTATACCCAAAACAAGATTGGAAATTAAAATCCAAAAGTGTGTCGCAGAGACCGGGCCTGCCCGAGGCTCTCCGACGCTCGGACAACTGATCCCAGAGACACTAGAACTGTGTTTCGTAAAAAATATTATTCTATGCTTTGACAGTTTTTTTTAAATAAGAGATACATTTATTATAAATAACTGACTAACCGTCATGCCACTTCTCCGCAGGGGTAAGCAGAGAGAATAGAACGCCACACCACTCTGTCTTTGCAAAAACATTCTTCGCCTCTTATTTTACATACCTGGTGCCAAGTTTTGGTGCATTTATTATTTACCTTACCTTTAATGTACAAGGTTTATCATCAATTTCTTTGAAGTATATTGTGGATTTTTGTTTCTTCTAGCTTATATCATATTTTATTTTAATCTATGATGGGAATGGAAGGAAAAAACTATTATGGACCAATCAGGAACTTTTAGCATTTCCTCATTTGCTCGTTACATATTCCAATGAGTGAAAATATAACTGAGCCCAAATATTACCATGCAAAAATTACTATAATATTTAAACAGCAATCAAATTTGCCATATGTTTGAAAAGTTGATAGATTGCGCCTGAAGTGTGACGATATATTAAATAAAATTAAAAAAAACTTATAAACGATGTTTTGCTATTTCTAAATGATGTTTAATTAAAAAAAAGTAAACTCGTTTTGTTAAATAAAAATATGCAAAATTAAGTCGTAATAATTATGTCTTAATAAACACCACAAATCCTCTTACTTAAATAGAGGCCAGTAATCAATCGTAATGATGCTATATTAAAAAATGACTTACATCATTATGAACTGCAGCCTTGGAGTTGATCTAGGAATTAATAAAATCTAGCAAATTAATCTTTAAAATAGTTTTCACGTCATTAGTCCTACATTCCATATTAGCAATTCATGGAAATAAATTGATTTGTTCACGGTCATATGGACCGATTCCTTTTATCTAATATTTTTTTCAACAAAAGGAAAAGTGACACTATCAAATTTAAGCCATTTAATGACGAACGTCATTATACTCGTATTACGTTTTGTATTGTATCATTTTTAAATATATATTGGTTAAATTACGAAAACAACGTTCATGAATAGATAAAACTGTACGATGGAACCTGCATTTTTTACTTTCTTATTTCTATTTACTTTCTTATTCTTGTTCGAATTTGGTGGAACGCAGTTTTCTCAGTGAAATCTCCATAGCTAATAATTTAGATGAAATTTTAATAAAAATTTAGATTAATTCTTTATATATTCAATTCTTTCAACAACGTCATATATCTGAAATCTTAATTCTTCAGGAGATCGTTTTTAAAGTTTGAAAATACAATGAAATGTATTAATTACTTAAGCCACTTATCGAACTTTTTACTGTGCAACAGATCTTTTTAGAATGTTTTTTTACCATTTGAAAAATATGAGGTGTATTTAAAAAAAAATTAAATGAAGCCTTATTTATTGATTTGGCGTTTGATTTGTAGAACTCCATTTTAATTTATGTATTAATTTTAAATCAAACACAGATTTTTTGAGTCTACTAAGTTGTATTTTATTAAGAAAAACACATAAAAAATGTGTTTTTGTTAATAAAGTACAACTTAGTAGACTCAAAAAATCTGTGTTTGATTTAAAATTAATACATAAATTAAACGATGCCTTTTCTTCAAAATGCAAAAACAACACTTTCTGCCCTGTAGTGGGTAAATGTTAAGTTAAAAATATGCCGCTTTTGCTGGGATATAGTACACTTTCTGGGCATTCCAAAAATATGCACAACCAAAAATTTACGATTTTTGATATATGACGTTGTTAAAAGGAGTGAACGATATGTATTATTTATTTGATTTGCTAAATACATTGTTGGCAATAATAACAATGCGCTAGTACGAAATGACGCAACTTTCATATCGTGTGAACGGTATTGGGTCATCGTAGACCTGATCGCAGAAAAGGTTATTCACGAACTCTTCTTCGTGTCGGGTGCAGCCTTTCTAAAATGCATCGTCTCTTGTTTCGTACAATTTTAAAACATCGCCAAAGTATGGCGATGTCCGCTACGGAATTTTATGAAATCGATAAAGTTTATTGGAAGAGATGAACGTAAATAATTTAATAATAGTTTTTATACTGCGTTTGTGGTAACATCACGATTTTGTTATTTGTTTTGCGAATGAATTGGAAATTTTGGGCGAACGAATTACTTCTTATTTTAGTAGATAAATAACAATAAAAATTGACTGTTTACATTTTTCATATCATCTGTGAAATTTGTAAAATGTATCGGCTGTTAAAAAGTCATTCAATAAAAATATCGAAAATTCTTCATATACTTTCGTAATAACATGATTTTACTATTTTATAAAATATTAAAAAATAGATCGTGTATTCTTATTTACTAAAATTTATTAATGTATTAAAAAGGAAAATTCACTGACACGTTAAAAGGTTTGGATGTTTTCTTTAGGTACATATGTATATTGTACATTAGGGGTGGATTCAAAGGTTATGGAATGTTGAATAAAACCCGATACTCAGAACTAAGTTTGTAATATATAAATGTTTACTGAGCAAAGACTTAATATTTTTTAATGAACAAATCGATCGTTTTGCAAACTTTGTATACCGTTCTAACCTAGCACCCGTTCTTTCACACTTCACAATCTTCATAATCGTGCCAGTAATATACGTGAAAACCTGAAAAAGCTGCTTAGTAAAAAAAAAGATAGTGAATGCTGAACAAGATGCTGTGAATGTTTTTACCTATTCAAATTCCGTTTCGGAGATATTAGCCTAGTAATATATATGTATATGTATATATATATGTATATACATATATATATATATATATATATATATATATATATATATATATATATATATATATATATATATATATATATATATATATATATATATATATATATATATATATATATATATATATATATTATATATATATATATATAAATATATATATATATATATATATATATATATATATATATATATATATATATATATATATATATATATATATATATATATATATATATATATATATAAATATATATATATATATATATATATATACATATATATGTATATATATATATACATATATATATATATATATATATACATATATATATATAGATATATATATATATATATATATATATATATATATATATATATATATATATATATATATATATATATATATATATATATATATATATATTTATATATATATATATATATATATGTATATATTTATATATATATATATATATATATATATATATATATATATATATATAAATATATTTATATATATATATATATATATATATATATATATATATATTTAAACCCTTATCCGCATCCAATGGTGCATAGGGCACTGCGTCATATAAACGCAGTGTTATCTCGATCGTTTACACATAAAGGAAAGGTGATCAGCCCTCCGCTTCAGGTACCAGTCCAGGGTAATATTGAATAAATATTACAGTGAAAAAATCACTTGTATTTATTTTACCCCCCTTGGGAATCGAACCCGGGACCTCCAGAACGGTAGCCGAGCGTGCTGACCATTAAAATATAATACGATGATAAAATGACACGTAACGTGTTATATTTAATACGATGATAAAATGTCGCAGATTAGTAATATAATACGATGATAAAATGACACATAACGAATAGTCAGAACTTGCCCAATTTTTTATTTGTTAATGCATCAATGTTTTCGTCTGAGCTTACTCGTTGTTTTGTCCAATAAGGATCCAGATTCACAAACCCGCTTCATAAATTGATAAAACTTTGTGTTTACGAAGTTACTTTGTTTTTGCCAATATTTTTATTCATCAATTTCTTACAGTTTAGGTGATAGAACCCACTTAAGGAGCAAGTTTTCAATATTTTCTAATTTCGTTCAAGCATAAAACGTTCAAAGATTAGATAAAAAGCTCACGCATTTGTGGTAACATGGGTGTGTGTCACAATAGATTTTAAGAAATAGTGGTATTAACAAAGTCAAACTTAAAAACGGAAAGATATTACCAAAAATTGACTGCAGAATCAATTAATTAAATTTAAAATAATTGAAATAACATGGAACTGGCAAAGGAAGGATGAAATGCAGAGTGAATGCTGTTGAAATGCGCTCCCTCAGACAAATGTGTGGAAAATCATTGAATGACAGAATTAAAAACGAAGACATAAGAAAGGAATGTAAGGCTGAACGAGGAATAATTGAAAAGATTAGGAAGAGTTCTTTACGGTGGTATGGACATGTGGAGCGAATGGATAGCGAGAGAATGACTAAGAAAATATATGCGGCGAATGTGAGAGGGAAATCAGAACAAGGACAACCGAAAAAGACTCTGCACGATCAGATCAATCAGAACCTCAAATCTGGCGGTGTCAAAAGTCTGCGTAATCGGAGGGCATGTATGACAAGATGTATGGATGTGAAGCAGGCGAGGACTGTATGTCAGGACAGAAGAGTTTGGCATTCCATCCTCTCTGCCTACCCCTGCGGGGAAACGGCGTGATGTTATTAGTAGTGGTAGTAGTAGTAGTTTAAATAATTGGTACTTCATTCGCAATGTTAGATGACCCACCTTTTAACACTACAATGTGAATATATTGTACCATATATGTACATTAGAATGCCTATTAATGTGGTCAGCACCTGCCTGGAATGTTAGTCCATTGTCTCGCGGAAGTGCTGGTAGTGCGAATGACTCCACATGTTGTGTGGAAGCAAATGGGGACAAGGTATCTCGATGGACCGCTCGAGGCCGCTTGTCAGCTGAAAACGTTGAGATAAAAATGTAACAGGACCATGTCATTGTCTGCCTATAGCGATACTGTGAACTCTCGTCTCAAATTTCTTCAAAAACTTGTTTGTAAGTACCTACTTACATACGTATATGCGCAGAAATGGAATTCTTCACGCATCTTAAAAAAACTCTATAGTACAGAGATAATGGGGAATTACGAAGGTATTATTAGCATAGATATATTTTTTGTAAGCTATAAAAAAACTCAGCAAGTAAAACGTAATTAAATGTTTTTTTAAAGTTGCGTACCATAAAATATAAAAAAAACAGCGAATGCATCTTATATATAATTTTCGTTAATGGTCAATTTTTTCAACATGAATAATGTCAATATATAAAAATTAATTAATGTTAACAAAATCAAACACAAAAAATACCACAGTCGTACCTACGTAAAAAAAAGATATATCACAATTTGTTTTGTATTATTACAATGTATTTTTTAACGAACACCACATTATATCAGAATTTTAATATGTTTTACTTAAAAGCCTTTAATATCACTTAAACCACCTTATTTTTGAAAAATATTTATAATTATTGAAATGTGGATACCATATATAAACGTTTATAATTTAATAAATAAATAACTGTTTATTTACTTATATACATAAATAACTGTTTATTTACTTATATACATATTTATAGTATGTATTAAGGTTTATGGTGTATAGACATATTCGCATCTACTAGAGTTAGCTTAATGAAATTAACATGTGAAAAAAATATTCGACAATTTATATATATATAAATATTAATGTTCTTTTGTGCAAAACCTTTAATCTCCTTAAGTTATTGACGGATTACTTTGAAATTTTTACATAGCCCTGTATAACCTGTGTGCTGTTATATGGTTTCTTTATTTCCATTTTATCAGACTGAGCCACAACAGCGCGTGGCCATGTACAGCTGGTAATTTATAAAATGACATTGATTAATTTTTAGTAATTAGTATTAATCTTAAATGCATTATTTATTTCATTTAATCGTAATAGGATAGAAATATGGGTACAGTGAGCATAGTTCGCACGATTTTATTTGTACTTGAACACCGCGAATCTAAAATATACTTAAGTTGAATAATGAGTATAACAAATCAACCGAATCTATTGAAGAGAACAAATAAGAGCCGTGAATATCAAAAATAATCCTGAGTCATATTTACTTGACACACTTCTTAGGAGTGAATGGATCGTGGAAACACAAAGCACAAAATATCTAATAACGTAATATTATTTATGTGGTGAAGGTGTTGAACACCGGGATATTTTTAACCAATTAGCTCCTCAAATCAAGTCAATTTAAACTGTAATTAGGGATAATTTTTTTATGGCACTTTTCGTAAAATACTACCTCAAAGGCGCTTATAAACGTATACCTGTACGTATATGCAGGGGCGTGCATTCCTCATAGGCAGAAAAACAGTGCCTACCATATATTACTAAGTACTAGCTTACATTACTACTTACCACTACAGCCTACCCTAATTAATTATCTGTGCACGCCACTGCGTATATTCACCGGCATACAAAAGAAGTGTCCGATGAAAATACATGAAATCAACTCAATTTTTAATTTTTATGACATCCCTGCAAAATACCAATTTTTAATGTTCAAATACTAATATAATTTAAATGAATTGCCGGTACATTAATTCAGTATTATGTTGTGGTTGTACACTGGAAATCTATTAATCATGTTGATATTATTCATACATTCAATTTAACACTTGATTCTTCTAACCGCTACTTTTTGCTCAACTTTCTAATATAACAAAAATGAAAACGGTTTTTGCTCTGCTAATAATTTCCGCACTACATCTACTCTAAAATGATACTAAGAATGAAGAGAAAATCCAAGTATTTTGTGGTTTTTCTGATGGTAGTTTTCTCTGAAAAATGATTATGAAAATGGAACATTCATACATTTATGAGTACAAAAGGAATGCAACTCTTGGCATTATTAAAGATTGTCGACGAAAACAATTTGATGATTTGGTGTTTATGAGTCTACTTCAGTACTGGGAGATGTTAGTCCACCATTCCAAAAAAAAGTTCGGAAAAACCTTTAATAATAATTTGCCTTAGAGTATGATTAAATTACGAAACCCTTAAAAAAGGTTAACATAAATCAAAACCCTAAATGTAATATAAAATAAAGTTTTTTTTGTAAATGTAATATAAAATAAAGTTTTTTTTAAGATCCTTAATATGCTATTTATTGTTTCGGCATTAACTTTGTGGTAAGACATGTTACAATAATTAAAGAAAACACTTCGTTTTTTACCACTTGAGTTTAATTATAGACTACATGTTTCAGAAGCTAAACTTCCATCATTCAGGTCTGTATAATAACTAAAATATAAAATATAAAATTGTTCTATAAATAAGGATAGGGGGAAAGTAAGGGGAAGGGGTTAGTCAAGGAACGGAGTTTGAAAACAAAGGAAAAATTGAAAGCAATGGCGAAGAATTTTGAAACAATATATTATTTAATAAATTATTATTAGAATTCAGGTTTTTTTGTATTTCTAAATTTTCAAGATAATTCATAATTTGGCCTTTATATGGAACAAGGTGTAATAATTTTAATTTATGGGAGTGAAATGAGTGATTAGTATCTATTATATGATTTGCAAATTCCGAAAAATAATTACTAACAAGACCGCTTTGATGTTCTTTAATTCTAATCTTTAAATTTCTCGCAGTTTGGCCAATATATTTTCTATCACAATCTCCACACGAAATTTCATAAACACCACTTTTTTGTAATAAATCAATTTTAGATTTTGAGTTATCGAGGATTTTATGTAAATTATTATTTGTATAATATGCAGGTTGGATATGGGAGGGTAAGATTTTCGAAATATTTTTAGTTATTGAACCCGTATATAAAATTTTTCGCCAAGATTTATTTTTTATTGAATCATTATTAGGTGCTGAATATATGTATTTTTTGGTAAAATTATTTTTAATTTTATTTTTTAACATTTTATCTATTAGCGCGCTATTATACCCGTTGTTTTTTGCTATTAGTTTAATTGTGTTTAATTCATGATTATAATTTGAGTTACTGAGGGGGATATTAATTAGTCTATTTAATAATGAATGGAAACTGGCCATTTTATGTGAAATGGGATGAATGGAATCAGCTGGAATGACTGTGTCAGTGTGTGTTGGTTTACGATATATATTAAAATCTAATTTATTATTTATAACTTTAATCGATAAATCAAGAAAATTTAGGGTATTATCGTCATTTTTTTCCATGGTAAATTTAATATTATTATGTAAAGTGTTGATGTGGGTAAGGAATGAATCTAATTGTCTATCAGTCCCAATAAAAATACAAAAAATGTCATCAACGTACCTAAACCATCTAAAAATACATGTTTTTACAATAGGATGATTAGAATTTAATAATTCTGTCTCAAAATCATTAAGGAACATATCAGCTAATACTGGCGAAAGAGGAGAACCCATTGGGAGTCCGTCTCGTTGTTCATAAATTAAGCTATTAAATTCAAAATAATTTTGAGATGTACAAATATCATAAATTCTAGTCATTTCTTTTACATACAAATCATCTAAATCTGAATCACATAATAGTTTCATAAAAACACTTTTGGCATCATCTATTGGGACGTTTGTGAATAAATTTACAATATCAAATGAAATAATTTTAGCATTAGAAGGAATATTTAAATATTTAGTTTTCTCAATAAATTCCAAAGTATTCTTTATGCTATATGTTGGTGAAAAAATTTTATGACATATAATTAAATGATTTAGTAATTTACAAAGTTTATAATTTGGCGCACTCACGTATGATACAACTGGTCTAATTGGAACATTTATTTTGTGTAATTTAGGTAACCCGTATAATCTTGGAATTTGGGGATTTTTATTAATAATAAAATCTTTAATATTATCAACAATGATAGTAGGGCAACGTTTAAGTACTTCTTTTAATTTCGTTTGATATTTAATCGTTGGGTCTTTTTTCAAAATTTCAAATTTTTCACTATCCAAAAACTCTTTACATTTGTTTATGTAATCAGTTTGATTTAAAATGACAATGCTATTTCCTTTATCTGATCTAGTAAAAATAAGTTCTTTATCATTTAAAGTCCGTTTTATATTGTTAACCAAAACACTTTCATTGTTCACATTCTTCTTTACTTTCGGTATGTTCTTAAATAAATCAGCACATCGATGTTTTAGAGATGGAGATTCTTTCCAAAGAGCAGCCTCTGTATCCACTGCTAATTGAATTAAGGGTTTTTCACTTGCATTTTGAATATTGTATTTCAAACCTTTTCTCAAAAGGTTCATTTCGTTATCAGGAAAATTATGTTGCGAAAGATTTACTACACGATCACTAAATTTATGGTTCGATGAATTTACACAGTCAAATTTAGTTTGGGTGGATTGATTTTCAATAAGTAATTTCAGTTTTTTATCTAATTTAATCTTCTTTTGAAATGCTGCAATACTTGCGAAATATCGTACCTTATCATCAAAGATATCCCATTCAATAGGGTGTAATATATGGGTTAATTCACAATGCAGATATTTTAAAAGAATTTTTATATTATTTCGTACAATAAAACAGGATTTCAGTTCTTCTTTTAGCCATGTTTTTTGGGCACTTTTTATTGCTTTTTTAGCAGATACACTATTATTTTTGATATTTACACACACATAATTTGGTATAACATTATTTTTAAGACACTTTTGGTTGAAATATATATTTAAAGAAACAATTCTATATTTAACACTAAGCTTTTTATATTTATTTGCCTTATATGCCGTACTGGCCACTGATATTTTATTTATTGTTTCGGCATTAACTTAATATGCACTAAAAATGCTAAATTTTACCAAGTATTTTGATTTTTGACTGTATTCTGTCGCCAAATTGCATGCTTTTTGGATGGGCATAATTATTCTCTATAGTTCTTGACTTTTAACTGCCCAAGTATCTATGATAAATTGTTATTTTACCACACAGCACTTTTAAAAGTTACAGCAAGAAGTTTAAAAAATACATATATTTCGTGAAGTGAGGTATAAACAACCAAATGGCGCCAAAACGAGACATGAAAAATAAAATGGTTGGTAATGACAACTCTTCATATACCCCACAATCACTATTCTCTACAAATTTAGATATGGGAAATGCAATAACAGGCCTCCAAGTACAGATTAAAAGGATTGCATACTGCTATGATGAACTATGTCCGCCTCCGTAGTGTAATGGTCAGCACGCTCGGCTACCGTTCTGGAGGACCCGGGTTCGAGGGTTCCCAGGGGGGGTAAGAATAAATATGAGAAATTTTTCACTGTAATATTTATTCAATATTACCCTGGACTGGTAGTTGAAGCGGAGGGCTGATCACCTTTCCTTCATGTGTAAACGATCAAGATAACGCTGCGTTTATGTGACGCAGTGCCCTATGCACCATTGCGGTGCGGATAAGGGTTTTATTATTATATAATGAACTAAAAACCAGTCTAGCAATGGAAAACGATCGATGGATGAAAATATAAGAAAAATTATAGGTAGCTGAAAATGCCATTACTAAACTGACTAACAACAACGTTATGTTAGAAGCAAGAATCATTTACCTTGAAAAAAGGAAGAAAATCAAAAGAGAGACGAAAAAATGTGTAACGTAGAAATTAGAATTACTTGATTATTTAGTGTTTTTTACCGCAAATTTGTAACAGTATTCTTTATAGGGCATAAAGAAGTTTATTGAAAAATTTGCGACCCGTAGCTAATCGACCGCTAGCTATTAGATCAAGGTGTCATAAGTTCAATAAACATATTTTCACGGTTCTAGTACCAAATTTAAGATGCTTTAACGGAACATTGCCATGTTAAGATGTGTGTGCGGAAAAACGAAAGTTGAAAACAATATTAAACCGTATGAATATTAAGATTTTCTTTTGATATTTCAACATAAATGATGAATGTGTTAGTTTGGGTATTCATGAGGCAAACGACCTATTAAACGGCTGGTTTAAGTAATCACTTTATAAATTATAACATTCACCGTTCTATGATTTACAACAGCACCACTCGATTTTCGGAAGTTATATTTATGGTTAACTTGAAAAGATCCCACATGTGCTACTTCTTTTAATTAATAAAAATTACTCTCAAAATATTTTAAATTAATATTTTTTATTGATTTGGCAATAATTTTTTGGAATACCATAATTATTAAAAATGCATATATTTTCCTCATCTTATAAAATACCATATTTGAGTTTATTAATGTAAACACGACTAGTTTTACAGGCGCGAAACGACAGTTTGTATTCAAAGAACATTTCAATTGTAAGAATATCTTTAGTTTTCAAAACTTAACGTTAATAAATATTAAAGTGGTATTTCAAAAGTGTTTTATTTTAATATCATAAAAAAAGACAAAAGTAATCTGAACCCTTGATCATAAAAAGCATTAAATAAGTTTATTACAGGTTTCGATATCAATATTTTATCTTTTTTATCAGTTCGAATAATCAATCAAATCGTTCAATATCTTCTTTTAATATCGTGGTAACTTTCCGTTTAGAAATTTAATAACTAACGCGTGATTCTATTAAATACGAAAGTATCCTGAAGCTAAAAAGATTACACCAATGAATATTTTATTAGGTCTATTAATTTTCTTTTAGTTAGTAACGCTTTTGAGGTCTGGCTGACATTTATATAAGAACCTAAAATTATATCTGTGAAATGTAATAATGATACCATAAAGATGGACCGATGATATTTATTGATTTTGCATAAGATACTATGCCGCATGTGTTCGAATTTGCTTCCGTTATATAATGGTAAGCACGTTTGACTACCAAGCATGAGATCTCGAGTTCGATTTTTTCTAAATTCTATTTTAAACATTTTAAAGAAAATTGCGCATTATCGCAACATAATTAAACTCAGATCTGATAAAATTACCCTTTATGTAATATGTGTCTAAAATAACATTACATTTATTACGTGTATCGTCAATTATAAAATTAGGCGATAATAGATTTAAAAAAAAAAGATGTTTACTGTTTTATATTTGCATTTCGTAAATATTACTTCATATTTAGGTTGTACTCAACCAGGAGTAGAGAACATGGGGCTTCTTGGCTATTTTGATAAGACCTTTTGTCTTCTGCTATTAAAAAAAAGAGAGTGGAATTTCTTAAAATAAAATATGCTAATAATCGTGTCCGCAAAAATCAAAAGTAGTCGATTAATTACTTAAGTAGCCTTAAGTTGAATAAAACAAATTAATGTCGCCTTTAAAAAGGTAAAGGTTCCTAACTCTTGTACTTAAACTATACGCAAGACAAGAACAATAAATTTATTAATTGATTCGGAAGTCACTTTGTGTAATATTTTATGACATGAAATTTCAATTTTACTTAGTAAACTCCACTATTGTGGCACGTATTTCGATGCATTCGGTGTTTGATAATGATACTGAATGCATCAAAACACATGTCACAACTGATTTTAAGAAGTAGTGGTATTTTCCAGTAAGTATAATTTATCCATTTCAATATAGTAAGTATAATTTATCCATTTCATCAAATAATAAAAAAAAAACTAAAATTAAGTTGTGGTGGAGAGGAAAAGAAACGTTTTAGATTTCCCAGATTACCTATGAACAAAAACTGACTAAGTAATAAAAATAAAAATTTGAACATTAATTTTAAATTTTAAACGATTATATCGATTGTTTTCTGTTAAAAAAAGTGACATTGAAGTGTTCATGATTTCTATATGGAATTATAATCCAGAAGTGTGTATGTTTAGTGTATGCGTTGGGTTTGAACAATTTATTTCGTTTAACCAATTAGACTGGAATACATAAAATTTTAGTTGTTAAGGTTACTTATTTTACATTATAATAACTACGGGTAATACAAATTAACGAGTTTCTCAAAAAATTATATTACTACTTCCATATTGAACGAAAAACGATAAATTTTATGAAACCTTTAAATAATGTCTTAAATATCGAAATTGCATTTCAGGTTGATCTTGGACTATACAATGTGAGTGCCAAACCAGGAACCAACGCTGTTAAATTTCCGATAAACTTCTGTGTATATTAGATAAAAGCTATCAATTTCATGCTGGTTTTTAAGACTGCTTGTTAGTTGGAATAACGACGTTTTTATTATTTATCATTGTTTGGAAATCAAAATTCATGACTGAAGAAACGGACTCTATTATTTAATCTTGTTATGCTTAATCCGTTGTATCCCACAATCAAATGGCAGTCTTTTAGAAAAAGGGAAATTTTAGTATTATTTCTCGGTCTGCTAAAACAGTCAATAGTAAAGATATTTTGAGAAGTTGGCGAAAGTCATTATATCACTGATATATTTCAGTGTGATACTTTGCTTACAAGGTATGATTTAATGGGCGAACAATAATATTCACATGCTGTTTAGATTAAGAGGTTCTGGGAAAAGGTACAGTTAGGGCGCTTGCGCAAGATACAATATAATTATTATACAATACGAGACAATGTAAGCACTCCATTAACAAATACTAATAAAGTGATGTAAATAAATTATTTCGCATTCAAGCAAATACATGTATTCAAATTAGTTGCTTTAATATAACAGTTTCATTCCCTATTGTTCAAATTAATTACTATTAAAATATGATATAATTGAAGAAGTTTTTCATTGTTGGTTTGTGAACAATTTATAATTGAATATAAATGTATGAAAACTGTATTGTATTGATTAGGGTATTAGTATATGTATATATATATATATATATATATATATATATATATATATATATATATATATATATATATATATATATATATATATATATATATATATATATATATATATATATATATATATATATATATATATATATATATATATATATATAGTATTTTTGATATTATTTATTGGAGTATAAAAACTAGATAAATGTTTAAACCCAATGGTAATAAAATCATTAATATAAAATATAATACTTAGTAATTAAACAATTATTTTTGAACATCTTATCACAAAATCTACACTTAGCAATCGTTGAAATTCATTTAGTTGAAGAAGGGTAAAATACGTAAAATGATGCTGTTTCAATTATGATATTTAGTAATCGGATGAATAGAAATCCATCAGAATTACATAGTTCCAGTTTATCTTCTGGCAGATTGTTACGCAAGACGAGAATTCACTTAAACGTTAAAAATCTGGACTTGAAATTACATTGTTCAAGTCATTGTACCAAAACTTACGTGTATTGTTATGTATACAATGAAGTACACTGAAATGCTAATTTTCTCAAACCAAATCATATCTCATAAATCAGAATGTGAAAAATTAATCCATTCTCATTCGAATAATTCATACTGAGAAAAAAAAATCTTCGTTACTCTTTTAAGGTCCATCAGTATTTAAAAAAATAGCTAAGGAGAAAAAAAACCTAATTTAGTTGACGTCTTTACATTTCTCACAAATTTTTCAAGATTTTATATTTCTTTAAATGAAATTATCTTAAAGTGTCCGAAAATATAACTATTAATTTGGTATTTTTTTACCTCGAGAGACGATGTGAACAGTACAGTAATGGCTTTTAGATGAATATTTGGGTGAATATAAGTATTCATGTTAACAGTTATATAATAATAAATTAATTTCAAGAGCCAATGTTTATCGTTCATTTGTTTTAGAGAAATTATGTCAACACACATCGTAATATTCGTCGGGTATGTATGAGGAGATGCATGAATGTAGAAGAGACGAAGAATGTTTGCAAATACAGAGTGGTGTGGCGTTCGATTCTCTCTGCCTGCGGGGAAGCGGCATGATGATTAGTTTAGTTTAGTTCATATTATGTCAATATCACGTTAAAACTATAATATCCAAATATAATGAAATAGAAAATTTATGAATCAAAGACAAAAAAAACTATTAAAACGAATTTCTCCCGCATTTTTTAAAGTGATATATTTATTTTTCAATTTAAAATGAACTCTATTTAAAGTTTGATGAAGTATTAAAAATAACACTGTCTAGTTTTCCTTCGTAATGACTTTTTTAATGTCATTTTTTTTTACAAAAAAACAATAAAAACCTCCTCATTGTTTTTTGTGACCCTGGTATATTTTGAGTATATGGGATAATATATAGAAGAATTTGCTCTTGCGGTATCTATGTGAAAATAAATAATTTTGGAATGTGTTTTAGGTTTGAGGATGTATCAAGTAAACCTGCTTTCAATTTACACTGAATGTACATCGTATTGTATTGTATTGTATGTGTATCTTAATGAAAACTGAAGCAAGCACAATAAAATAGATAAACGTTTTACCGTGTATTTCTTTTTACGTGTGAAATCTTGTTTTAAAGATAAACTTAATTACTGCAGTAGTAAAAAAATTACGCGCTTTAATTACTCTATAAAAATATACGACATTGTTTTTTTTATTAGCGAGACATCCATGAACATCCGGTAAATCTTTATTTGGACCTTAATTTTTTGTAAAGTGAAATAGATGATATACGTCAAGTGGCTGCCGTCAGTACTGATACATATTTTTGCCTGTTTTATCACTTCGTTTGTATACTGCGGCTGTCTAGTTCACAAATGTCAAATATGATTGACGTACGACGCCATTTGAAAAAATTATAACATCTTCCGATGGGGAGATTCATTTTGTGCCAACCTGTATAATAAAATATTTATAAGAAAGTAAGATTCTGATTTTTTCATATTTTCAAGCATTTTTTAAGTGATAATAATATGAGTAGTAAAAACATTTAAAAAAAACTGTGTTAAGTACCTTATATAATATTTAAATTTATCATCAAGGAAATTCACCAAACAATGCTTACATAAATCACAAAATGAAACGGTGTACCAATCATTCAATTTCCTAATACAACCAACGACGTGTCTAACAAAAGACTTCTATTAACAAGAAATTATAGAGTCAACATTGAATTACAAGCAAAAAATAAACAATAAAAAATATAAACGGACACTGTCACGAACATAGAACATTACTTAAACGTGACCGAGTATCAATTGTTTACTGTCAGCTTCCTTATATCACATAATAATGTATTTATAGATAGAAATTGACTAAAATTGCTTGTGAACCCGCCAAAAAATCTTATTTATTAAAAAATATTAAATTCAAGCTAACTGGTAAAATATTATTATTTTAATTTAAAAATTATATTGATCACAATTTTCAAAGAAAGAACATTTAGCGTGGTATTTTTATGAATTTTTCGTTTTCATTTTATTTTTATTTTCCTATTTTTCGAATACATTACAAATATGAACTTTATTTTACTGTCAATATTATTAATAATTAAAGCATAAATTTTGTGGTTAGTCATTTTTATTTACAAAAATGTTAATAATATTACATTGGTTGTATACTAATATTAATCACATTTTTGTAAAAATATAAAAGTGAACTATATTTCATATTTTATTTGTCTGTTTTTGAACGGGGACTCTCCTAGTTTATCAGAAAATGAGATAAAAAACTTACTTGCATAAAATATAAAATAGTTGACCTATTTTTCATACATTCAATTAAAAATCCATAAGGTCATATTAAGGGAATATTTCCCATAGAACCAAATCCATACTGGAACTATTTGAAGCTTCAATTTTAGAGATATGAATATTGATACTCATTTTTTCATATAATATTTTATTTTTAAACGTTGGGAGTAGTAATTTTATATATTTTCATGAGGTTTATTTCGAATGCTTAAATATACATTTCCATAAATCAATTTTTTTAGGGTCGTAGTCAGCATGTTTGTATTTTGTCCTGCGGGAGGTTTCGGGTTTGATTCCTAGGGGGAAAAAATAAATATTTGTGATTTTGAACCTCAATATTTATTCAATATTACATTTGACTGGTACCTGAAGTGCACAGCTGATCACCTGTCCTTCGTATTTTTAACGGTCAAGTTAATATTGCTTCTATACGATGCACTGTCTTATGCAACTTTGGGTGCAAATATGGATTAATAGTAGATGATGAAGATTTGCATAAGTAGGTAGGTACCTGTATTCGGACTGTATTTGGAAAATCGTGTGCAATTTGAAACTTTTATTGATGGCTTTAAAGTAACTTCAGCTTGACTCTTTATTGTGGAACATTATATTATCTTGATAAAGTGATTCGTCGTATTTGGAGTTGGACATTTTCACGACATATTTATTTGCTTAGGAGAAAACGCAGAGACGTTTGTAGAATCACGAGGAGAAAGTGGAAAATAACATCTCTGGACCCCTTTAATGTCGAGTCAAAAAGTCAAAACGACCGTCAAACATCTAACCACTCGAGACATCAGAGGATTCAAGAATACAGGATGTTTCTTTAAAAAAATGTCCCACATATAACTATTTAAAAAAAGAGTATAGTTTGTTAACTATTTTCACCGTTTTTTTATAAAACAAATCATAAATGGTAGTTTTTTAAAAAAAAATGTAGAACGATATGACATAATACGATTTCATTAAAATATAGGAGGGTTTTTCAAAAAACCTTTATTCTCGAGAAAAAAAAATCATTACTTTAGCTCAAGGATTCATATTTTAGAATAAATTACTTTATATATTTCCATCTAGTATAAATATTGTAAGTTATAAAATGTCCAATCTTGAATATTATTTTTTATCAATATCAAAAATTATTCAGCACAAATTATTTATAAAAAAAAAAACACATTTATAATACCAATTTTTGAGTTCATTAATTTAATCACGACTAGTTTCGCGAACTATAGATGGTCTCATCTATAGGTGAAAATACAAACTGTTGATTTTTTTCTCCACTGCTGGATGTAAGTCTCTTCTTACTACTTCTAAAATTCTCTATTTTGGCTCTACCCATTTATGATCAAAAAGTGGTCAAACATGTATTTTATTTTTATATTTAAATCATCATGTCATTCCACAAAGTTTATTTGAAATCAATAAAAAACCAATTATTAATATTCCCAAACAACACTATGTATACAAATATTTCAAAAGCGAGAAACCTAGAGAAGTTAGAATATTGTAACCGTAGTATAATGATCCGTGGTAGGTCGTTTAGTACTCGTTTGTTAGGTATCCGCACTACGTATATTACCTACACAATGGCCGCAGAGTTGCTAATATCATTTGTGTATATCATCTAAGTATGCCAATGGACGTGGTTTAGTTGCACCATTGTTCATAACCACTTATTATTCCCCATAGGGCTCGGATCTTCCTTATTTTCGGTTCGAATCTGGGAATTCACCGGCATGTACTTATATTGAATGTTAGTTCTAAAGAACTGATAAATAAAATTACAAATCATTGTACAACTTTATGATCGAGTATAAAAAAAGCATGATCGTATTACATCATAATATATCAAGACGAATTTGAATACAAAATTAAAGTTACAATATTTGGGGTGTGTCTAAGTTTCTGTGTAAAATTTTTAGATCTCCTTCATTTCGTTCATGTAAAGATTTTTATTGATGTCTCAAGGTAGATACAAATGTTTACTGATATGCAAGTATGGAAGTCTGATTATTAACAGAGATAAAAACTCATCATTGGCTAGTAAAAATAGTTACTTTATGTTCAAACCCATATCCGCACCCCAATGGTGCATAGGGCACTGCATCATATAAACGCAGTGTTATCTTGATCGTTAACACACGAAGGAAAGGTGATCAGCCCTCCACTTCAGGTACCAGTACAGGGTAATGTTGAATAAATATTAAAATGATCAAATCAGTTATATTTATTAGACCCACCTCTGGGAATCGAACCCGGGACCTCCAGAACGGTAGCCGAGCGTGCTGACCATTACACTACGGAGGCGGACAAGTTACTTTATACACGGTGTAAAATTAACCATTCTACAATGACTGGCAGTGATATTACTAAAATTTAAGAAAGTGGTGCGACTTCATTTGAACAGATCAAACGTGAATTTGAATAAAACTTCGTCTGCTATATCTATAGTCGAAATTAGCAAGTAAAAAGAAATCCTTCATAAATAAATGTTCACAGTATATAGTCATCATTTAAACCACCTAATGTCAAGTCTTGTAAATGCCTCATCTTTCTTATTCATATCTCAAAAGACCTCTGTATCGGGTTATGGTCCCGTGGTTAGTGTCGCGGACTCTTAAGTCAAGAGTTTATCGGTTCGAACCCACTCCACCACAATTTGATACCTATTTCTAATAATGAGCCGCTTAGGCTCACAGAAGTAGTATGAAATTGAAATATTTGTGTAAATAATAAAAACACAAATATTTCTCTCTACAAAAAAATTTAAATATTAATAATAGGTTATCGCTGAAAATATTAAAAAAAAAATAATTATGTTAAAAAACTACGTCAAATTATGTAGCTAAATAATATTATTTGCATTTATAAATAGAAATATAATAACCTCATTCCAATATTGTGGCTGTTGTGAAGTCACACGTACTGTGTGACGAAATTGATCACAAAAGTTCCAAAAAATTGAGTAGTTTGGTTGTCAATCATGGGTAGAATTGGTAAATGTTTCACGTGTGTAAAGGTATCATTTAACCAAAGCAATGACGGTCGTAAGCTCTGTAAATGCTCAGACTTCCATATTCTTCCTCATCTATGTTAAGATGATAAAATTTAAAAAATAACGCCTTATTGTAGATAAAAAAAAACACCAGATTTGTGAACAAGTATTTGAACACTCAAAATGTTGTAAATAATAAACTAACATACTCGTAAATGGTTTTTAAAAAATGCAAATCACGGGTGAATTCGGGTAAAAACATTAGTTTGATATAAAAATATATACATTTGGAGCAAAATCGTTTCTGAGTTTTCAGATTAATTTATGCTGCGTAGGAAAGTTTATGTCGTAAAGTAAGTAAGTTGTTTCAAAACGTGAAAATGAATTTAACCTAGTTTAAGTGTTTTTGCCTTCATCAAGAATTCGTGGATATAAAGTTGTGGAATGTCAGCCAGTCGTGGTTGCGTTTCACTAATATCCCCCACAGTGCAAAACGTTCCGCGTTATTTGATCACCGACCCGAGCACCTACTTGGATCTCGGAGAGCCATTATAAATGCCTTTCCTGCGAGTGTGTCTTTGTGTTTTGTATTTTTGTTTGTGGTGTAATCTAACATTAGTGAAGAGAGACTAGTCACGTAATTTCCAAGGTTATCGCATTATGCTTTTTGTGTGGAGAATACGCTCTTCAAAATCTAATTGGCACCGCTGCATGATGATATAATGAGGTTCTGAATCGTTCCATTAACGTCGAGATCGTTAAGTATCCGAGTACCTACGCGAAGGAAACAAAAAAATATGGGTACTGGACGTATTCAGAGAGTTCATTGGTTCACTACCACAGGTGGAACGAGGGTTTTGTGAATATAATATATTTTTTTAAAGAAGTAAATGTATATATTGATTGATAAAATTGATAAATTTGTACTTGATCGTGGTCAATTATGCAATTTAACAAAGAATTGTAAAGTGTTTTTGTAAAAAATAAATATTTTAAATTAGAGTGAAACTGGCTATTAAGTTTGCTTATTTTTTATTTTTTCTGACAAATATGTTAAAAATGCACTTGATTTGGGATCATATAATATAACCATAAAGTATTATTTGATTACAAAAATGCGAATTAATCTCTGATAGTGTGAATTCCAACCACGAACTTTGAGAAGGGAGTGATATTTACTATACGCAAATGCTGATAAAGAAAGGAAAGTTAAGGGTGAAGATCCGAAATGAAATTGAGGTGAAATAGTAGGTAGAAAATGAGAAAACATTTTTGGGTGTATATCTGTTTTCGCGAACGTTGCGTAAGTTATTTTATGTTCGGAATTTTACTTCATCTTGTTCTTGGTGTAGGCCTTGTGACCTGCATTAAGAGGGATTAGCCTTCTGTGACGTCAATCCATCTCTTTGGTGGTCTACCCGGGAGTTTTCTGGCTTGGGGTTGACCGTGAATGCAATGTAAAGGAGTCTGGATGGTTCCATTCTCATCACACGCGCATACCATTATCTTCTTAATTGCCTTGCCCATCTAACGACATCTTCGATCTCTCATATTTTTCTTATCCTGGTGTCCCTTACTCTATCTCATAAACCCTTCCCAGTTATGCTCCTTTATTTAAAATTCACGACACTTTAAGTTTGTATAGGTTCTATTTAGACTAAACTTTTTGAGCATTAAAAACTAATTTAGGCTATGTTGACGAAATGTGGGATTAGGTAATCGAAAAATTTACTTTGCTATCAATCCGATCGAAGTGCACCTGTTCTTTAAGTCAAAACTTACTTAACTGGACAATACCACATTAAACATGACAAGATATATTAATTTCTACTTACCTGTTTGTGTGAATGAGATCACAAGTACAGCTGCCAGAGTGATTTGTTGATTTAAATTCAAGTCGCATTGGTACATATTATATAATACCAAATTACACGCATCATACTAGAACTTACATTTAATCTTCATGTTACTTTGACAATGCCATCACAAGGCGGATTTTTTTTGACAATTGACAGAAAT
The DNA here is from genome assembly GCF_059751285.1 of Brachycentrus maculatus. NCBI lineage: Eukaryota > Metazoa > Arthropoda > Insecta > Trichoptera > Brachycentridae > Brachycentrus > Brachycentrus maculatus. The sequence goes on along the minus strand of NW_028280931.1, from coordinate 875,772 downwards.
TTTATTTTTATGTGTCTTTAATAGTAAAATTCATTCATGTCTATTTTCCTTATTTCTAGGCCTATCTGAAGGCTGTGTCCAGTGGTGGTGAGGACATCAGAGAGGCCCTCCGGGCCTGCACAGAGGAAGAGCTATCCAAGGCCCTGGTGGCAAAGGGGCCACGTCTGGTACACGAGTCTACTAAGACAAAGAAAACAATCGATACTGAGGATAAGGTACGCATTTTATCTTCAAACTTTTCGCAACTAGAACAAAAGTCCAGACTTCGATCGTATTATATATCTTGATAATTTTTTTTTGTCCGCCTCCGTAGTGTAATGGTCAGCACTCTCGGCTACCGTACTAGAGGTCCCAGGTTCGATTCCCAGGGAGGGTCAAAGAAAATAAGTAAAAATTTTAACTAAAATATTCATTCAATATTACCCTAGACTGGTACATGAAGCGGAGGGCTGATCACTTTTCCTTCATGTGTTAACGACAACGATAACACTATTTTATATGATACAGTACTCTATGCACCACGAAAAAGGGTTTGAGAATGTGTATTTGATTACGCATTTTTATCGATTGTTGCGTGGTATGGTCGATAATCCTTAAATTATCCGGAGCATTGGTCTGTATGTTCCCGATAGTAACCTAAGACAGTGTCGGCATAGATTGTTTCACATTCCTATAAACAGGACCTACCTGCAGATGGTTATGCCTGTAGGAATAGCTACCGCTATTTTGAACAATATCACATTGGATATTGATCTGTTCCATGTGTCTGAAGGAGTTTTCCGAAGCGGGATTCTTCAACATCTTTGAGTCTTCTTGCTTACTTTTTAATATAAGAGTATACGTCTTAAATATATTGTTTTTCATAGATATATTAATTTTGAATGAATTGTAATTGAAAATTCAAATCGAAAATTTAAATTTAAATTGAAATTGAAGAAGAAGAAGAATTTTCATAAAGAAAATTCATTCTTTTAACAACACATCTCGAAAAATTATGGTACTCATGGTACCTACGGCCAAATTATTTTAATATCTTCCTTTTAGATAAATCATTTCACTATTTATATAAAGTTGTTTTAAAGTATTAATAATTCTTGAAAAATAGACTGTTTGCTTCTATAAAAGTCGACACAATATTTAAGCTATAATAAGATTTAGCGTTTTAAAAGCATTGTTAACTTATGGTTTAGTAATATGACACCCACCTTATAGTTCGTTTGCGTTATCACACAAAATGAAATATGAATGAAAAGGAGATTTTTATGTAATACGATTTTAAATATAGTAAGTCATATTATAATTACGTTCAACAGAACGCCAGGAATGTAATTTTACATTTCCACATCAAAAGTTATATATTTTAATACTTTAACGTTATAAACAAGTTGACAGGCTATAAATAATAAATTGATGACATTATATACATGCATACTATGCTTATGGAATGTGTCCGATGGCTACATTTAGCAGTTAATGGAACATCCATCATCACTCATCGCGGGAACATTTACTCGCAACGTCAACAAAAAAGTAAAAAAAGGCTTGATTATATTATTTTTCTTTTGAACGAACTTAAGGGCTGTTTCTCATGAATTCATTAAACGTACACATTTGTATGCATCGTTTTTTTTTTTGTTTTTGTTTTGTTAAATGTATTAAAATAAATATGCCTCGTTTTTCGATTAGTTTGTTAATTTTTTTTTGCATACCAAAATGTATTTATGGATTGAATAAAAAGTAGTTTGAGTTATTGCATAAAAATGTTGGTATTTTATTTCAAGTTAGTACAAATTTATAGCTGCAGTAAAGTAAAAAATGTGATATAATATACCTTTTTATACTTATACTTTTTATTGCTAATTACGTTTTTCTGCATCACTTTATTCATATTTTTAGTTTAAATTAGTATCTCAAAATAATGAAAATATAAAGATCTGTGTATTTTTAATAATAAAGACTTGTATTATAATTTACTGATTTGAAAGATCTCTTCCTACTCCGTGTAACATTCACCATCCTACCCATCATTCAAAATCATATAATTGATTGAATTAGCAAATACTTTAAAGTTTTCCATAATTTATCGCTGATAATATAATTAAAAACACAATTTACGATTTTACTCAAGTAATTTGTATTTGTATCACCTGTTTCACCTTTTTAGAGCATTGTCAAAGCCTTACAATGCCCTTGCGTCATAAAATATGAGAATTGAAATAATTCTGTTGAATCGTAAATCTTAATTTGATGGATATTGATAATAAACAATTTCATTAATTGTTTAGGCAACCATTTTGTGTAGATACCTATTTTTTATAATAAATTTTTACTTGCTAAATGGTATTTCTTCAAAACTATTGTGATATGCGTTTCGATGCAATCAGCATCTTATTTGAAAATTACCCTGAATGCATCGAAACGCGTGTGACAATAGTTTTAAAGCAACTGTGGTATTTACCAGGAAAATAAAAATATGCTTTATGATGAAAATTTATATTGGCGTACATTTTTTTAAATATAAACTTTGATACTCGTATTTAAATATTTGATAAATTGATTGCAGGAAGAATCGCGGGCGGTTCAGCCGGACGGACGAATTCTCACTGAATCCAAAGTAACAACCGAACACGAAGAACTCAACGACGAAGATTTGCCGGATGAAGAAGTAAGTTTTCATACACATTATACAAAACTATTTAATAGGACGCTAAGAGCTCTAAAGATAAGGTCCCATCATACAAGTAACCTGCTGTACCCGGCCACGGGTAATAAAAAAATAATTGGAGTAATACTTCACAAATTTCTCAACTGATAGTGCCACTATCAAACGTATTTCCAAATCTTTCAAATAAATACTCAAATTGAATTGTATTAAATAAAATAAAATAAAAACTGCTTTATGGATGGTCAATTACGGTCAGAATGGTGAATTTTACACAAGTGTATAAAGTGATCACTTGAGCCAGCCAAGTGCCAGGTCATAGCTTTAGAATGCTCAGATTTTTATCTTGTTTCTGATGAGAGCGATAGATGTTTTATCTCAAGTTGAGACATCTAAAATATTTAATAAAAAATTAGAAAACACTGATTTTGTAAAATGTTTCACTTCACAATAGTTGAGAATCAACGAAATGTTAAAATTAAATCAATGAAACATAAATGAAGTCGAACACATTGAAAATGCTCAGACTTTTGTCTAAGGGGTTGCATTTCGACTGCATTCAGCCTACTTTCATCCTTTCTTGAATGTTTTTCGCAGATACTTTGTGGTACATTTTATAAACTTTATAAAATAAAACATTTTGATTTTAACCACTTTTTTATTGGTACGCTTTATCCAATCGGTTTCGACAAGAACCTTGTCATCATCAGGGTTTATGTACAAAATTCTAAAACATTGAAATACTCATAGTTAATTACCCTTCCCTTACCAAACACTTCCACGCACTCCGTACACCAAATTAAAATATGATTAAAAAAATATGATTTAAAAACTTCTCAGTGTTGTTTTTATTGTGTATTGCGTAGCAAAAGATTCGTACTTTCATCCTTATTCTGCATGCTTAACTTCTATAAATTAATGGTAGTATCAAGACTTCGTTTTGGACTACCAGTTTCCCTTTAGTTACGATCGACCTTAAGAATTTCTGGTTCGAATACACCTTTCATTTCAGTCATACTCGTACAAAGGTGTTAGTTCGATAGGAAAACACTACCTCGCTCCGTCAGTCGCGCACAATAGATATGTGAAGTAATAAATTACGGGTCCAGAACTTTCGGTTTCATTGCCAGCTCTTGCGGTGTAGCTGTGCGCCATTGTCTGCAGCAGCCGACAATTACCAACGAAAACCGAGTCCCACAAGGAAAGTTTCTCTCCAGTAACGAATGTGAGAAGAAAACGCGAACAAAACAGGCAATTTGACTTGCCAATTTGGCTGTGAGAAAATGGATATCCGAGTCGTAAGTAATGGACCCCTATCTCGTTACGCGATTAGTCTATTAACTCTTTAATATCGCGTGTTAATTGTTGATATATTATATACACATGTATCTTCTTCTTCTTCCTAGCTCCATTCCAATAAATCGTCTTTGGAGAGTGTTGTGGTCAGCTCTTCTCGTCCTCAGGTTGTAGGTCCTTCTATCATAGACTACGTCACTTAGGCCATACTTCGAATCACGTTATCTTTCTGTAGATTCCGTGAATTATTTGATCTTCCTCTAGTTGTCTTTCGAGAATGGTCCATGGTGACTGTCTGGTTCACCATATGATCAGGTTCTTTGCGTCCTATGTGCCCATACATTCTTAGTCCGTAACTGCAATATCATTTAATTCAAAATTGAATAAATCATGGGTGGAATGATGAATGTAACACGTGTGTAAAGTAATCACTTAAACCAGCCTATGATAGATCGTAATCCTTGTAAATACCCAGTCTTCTATTTATTTCTTTATCTGTGTTTAGATATCAAGAAAACTTACAAATAAAACTTAAAAATACATAAATATAAATTATCTATCCACATCTGTAGTGAAGTGGTTAGCTCTTTTAGCTACTACGCTGGAGGTCTCGAGTTTGATTCTCAGGGGGGTCAAAATAAATGTTAGGTAGTATTGAATTAATACAGGAGTGAATTTTGAATATTGTATTTATTTAATATTACTCTTGACTGGTACCCGAATCGCAGAGCTGATCACCTTCCCATCATGTATTTAACGATTAAGATAACTCTATTTTTATATGACCCAGTGCCCTATACACCATTGTGTGCTTAAAGAAGGTTAGATAGAGAAATTCCTTTTGATTATCTATGCCCAACTAAACTTTTTTTTGTGTTCATCCACCATTCTTTCTTTTTTACTATTTGGTGGAAAAAAAGTTAAAGAGGAATGTGATAGAATTCGTTTAATAGTTTTTTTTGTTTATTTATTTTTTTAACGAAAACTAACATATATGCCTCAGAGGGTTAACAAGTCTCTGCTTAATTTACTTTGATGATACAGATTAATGAACAAAGTCGACTCTAGGTGCTATTATATAATCAACGTCAAAATAGTTTCGGAAATTGAATACTTTGTAATGACGTGAATCTGAGAAAAACTGATATTCTCTTTGTATTTACAGGTCAATAATTACTTTCTAACAAGACTCATACTAAGTTTTGAGTATTTTATTTCGTACTATGGCTACTAGGTATATTTTAAAATTGTCGTTATAATACACAGAACATAAAACAAATTATACGACAACATCAATGTTTTTAATAGTTTTTTTACAACTATACAATAAATTCCAATCACGGTGAAATAATATTAAAGATTTAACAAACACACGACCTACAAGTAAACGACCTACATATTTCTTTATATATATTTTTAACTTAAAATAACAAGAATGTTCATCAAAATGGATTTCCTTTTTATCTAAAGAGAAACAAACTTTGGGATCAAATTTTACTTTTAAAATAAAAACAAAACTTTTTACAACGCTACTTTTGAGTTTATTACTGTAAACATAACTTGTTTCGTGAACTACGGATGTTCTCATGAATAGGTCTCAGAAAGTAGTCTTTCAAAAGTGTTTTATAATTTTATATTAAAATAATCATGATATTCCAAAAATTCTGATCAATAAATAATTGTGTCTGGTTGTGGTCCCGTGGTTAGAGTTTTCGACTCATAGTCAAAGTTTCTAGGTTCGAACTAACTCTACCAGGATTTGATTCTTATTTTTTAATTATGATTCGCTTAGGCCCATGAAAAAATAATGAAGTTTGAATATTTTTGTAAATTTTAAAAACACTAAAAAACTTTAATTAAAATAGTGAAATATGCAAATATTTGCCAACGGTCTTTTGACAGACGATACGCCCTAACCAATTTAGTACCAAAAAGTGTGCACTGTTCAGTTTTATGCGATATATATTGTAAATTTAATGAGAAATGATTTAAGACTTTAATATTTATTTAAAATCAGGACTGGTCCCTGAAGCGCAGGAGTGATCACGTTGCCTTCATATAAGATCAAGATAAAACTCTACCAAAACGATGCAGTGTCCTATGCACTATCGGGCTAGAATATAATATATGATTTGTTAATTTGAAAAATTAACTGTGGTATGTTTTTTATTATATTTTTGTAATGATTTCTGAAAAACAGTTTTCATTCAAGTAAAAGTTGTGAACGTATACCATATACTTATATACATATCGCGAAAGGGTCATTTAATGATAGTCGATGTTATGTAACATCAATTTCCGGTTTCAAAAAGTCGCTTGACTTTAGCGACATTAGCTGCATTGTTTCGCAAATGAACCTATTAACTATTCAGCGAGTGAAAAAATGCGATAACCGTTTGTAGGCAAGCCGCTTAGAACAGGTTTGTCAATTCTGTTCAACTAGTTATCAAGAATATACTTAACTGTTTTATTATGTAACTCGGTGCAGTAATTGGAAAGCAAATGCTTGTTAATTTGAATGAACGATATGTTTCGTAAACTAAATATGTTGGAATTCCAATATTAGTTCAAATATCAAAGCCATTAACGTATTGATAAAATTTCTCCCCAAAAATGCAAAATTACATGTTAACGTCCAAAATTATTCATTTTTAAGCATTGATGTATCTATATTTTTATGGCTAATAATGTTTGCAATGACATACGTACATTTATGATATTTAAAAATGTGTACAAAAATGATAAGGGTAAGGCGTTTCGTAAGTGATATTTTACCGGAAAAAAATTACAATTTTACTTAAGAATGATAACAAAATATATGGTGAATGAAAAGGATTACTAATAAATAGTAGGCGTAGAATAGCTCATATAAAATATGTACAAAAATAGATTGTATAGTTTAAAAAAAACATGTATACCGACGAATATACTGAATTTTGTTTTTTATTTTTATTTTATTGATTATATGTTATTTAATTTGTTTGTTGTTTAGTTCAAGGAAAGGAAAAAGATTCGTAGCACAAATTCTATAAATAATAACTGTTTATGATAATTTCGTTTGTCTTCTAAGCAGGGGCGTGCATTCTACCATATAGGCAGAAAACCATTGAAAGCTCTCACCTCGTTCCTGGATCTGATACAGAAGCTCAAGGCATCCTTGTAGACCATTCTTGCAAAAGCAAACCTTTCAAACCAAGTTGCGAAAACTTAAAAAAAATGTGTTCCGATTTTACTGTGAATTTACAGAAAAGAAACATCGACTCTATCTTCTTAGTAGTATCTAACTTACCTCGCTACCTACCTCCACTGCCTAACCTGATTATAAACTCTTTGACGCGCCACTGCTTCTAAGGTATGGTTTATGGATAATTTACGGCGATCGAGCGAACTTTTCTAGTTTTGAAAAGAAACTATTCAAAAACGTATCCCGATTTTACAGTGAATTTACAAATAAGAGTGCTTCTTACCCCTCCTCATTTAGTAGTACCTAACTTACCTTGTTACCTACAAATCTCTACTGCCTATCCTGATTATAAATTACAAAATCTATGCACGCTACTGATTCTAAAGTGTATTACTCTTAGACTGTAAGGAGTCGCAAAAAAGTCCTAAAAAGTTTTCTATTCTGTTTTATTTAGTAAGTTCCTTCGCCGTTCCCTTCATTTCCTGTTCGACAAGAATATCTCTCCAAACTGGTTCATTTTCGTTCGGACCCGTTTGCTTGCCTCTGCTTTGTGTATCCACTCACCGCCGCCATTGGTATTCTGCGCAACTCCGTCTTGCTTGCGCAAGTACACTATTGTATTTATTTTATATCACTCTTCAATAGTCCACGCAACGGTTAACATGGCCAATATATCAACGGGTCATCCACCTACCGTTTGGCCCGAGTGCCAGGTCTCCGTTTTGGCGACACATCAAACCTGTTGCTCCTTTCAGAGTTGCCATGCCGCGTTTTTCCGAGTAGTGAAATGCATCCAAAGCAACTTGGCAGTTGTGGCCCGTTTTTATTTATATTAAACAAAAAACTTGCTAAATTTTATTTTAAACTTTCTCTAGGATATTTTAAAATGGTACAATGCTGTTATTTATATATATTTTTGATTCGTCATTAACTTTGCGGAATGACATGATGATTATTTAAAAAAAATCAGCACTTTTATATATTACCACTTATTGCGTTTAATTTCATTACACACGACTAGTAAAACTTATTAATCACCTTTCGATGAAAACAACTGCTATTTTCGAAACTAGTCGTGTGTAATGAAATAAAACTCAAAATGTGGAATTATTTTAGTGTTTTTTTTTAGTAATCTGTTATTTATGTATCAATGATTTTCGTACTCTTTTGGGTACGGTTTTGTATTTATTGAAATTCATTATCTTGCACTACTTGCATAAAATAAAACGTTTAGCTTACCTGATTTTATCAGATTATAATAAGATTATATTATAAAAAGATATTATAAACAAATAAATGATGGATTTTACATCCTAATTGGGTTTTGGGGTTTTTTGGGGTAACAGGCTGGTTTGTCACATTTTTTTTATCACCATTTTAAAATTGAATAAAAAAGAATAATACGTGTTGTCTTCTAATTTAGTTCTATGGAAACAGGGACATCATTTGTGAAACAGGGACTTTATTGTGATATATGGTGTTATACGATATTCCGATTGTCACTCTATAAATCAGACTGGACATGTGTGTACAATAGGTGTTTCCACGAGCGAGCGAATATGTAAGTGCATTTAAATATAATATTATATGTTGTAACGATGGATAGTTACAACTTACAATGCACGATGTATTTGTCCTTGTTACATAATATACATTTAAAATATAAACATAGCAAATACCTGTATACTCGAATATTAAAGTTAGATCGAAAATTTTATTAGTTGTATTGAATGACATGGTTACGTATTCACAAATCCTGTTAAAATTTGACTTTGTAACAAAAACTTCGTATAAAAAGGTAATCAGTAACCAGTCTTTGTATCCTACCTTCATCTTTTTTTAAAATTGGCTTTTGAACATTATTAGGGTTTTAATTAATTTCTTTATTAAAAAAGAAAATTTAAATAAAATGCTTAGTGCATTCTGCGCATGTTTGAACAGTGGATTTTACAAAAATGTATAAAGTGATCACTTAAGCTGGCCGATGATAGATTGAAAGCCCTTAAACGACAAATATTTGCTTCTCACAAATTGCTTCAAGTATGTGAGACATTTATACGAGTATCTTGATAAAAATCCCCCTTGAATTCCATTCGTTTGAAGATTTGGACATATTCAAATTATTGATAATAAAAGGGTTAATTAAATTTTTGCTTTTTTATTATCCTTTGTAAGATTCTGGACGGTGGTCTCTCCAATTTACTTGTACGGAAGGAATAAAGATTATCTAGAAAATAATCTCTCTTGCGGAATACGTCACTTAATACGAGAGATCCAACAACGCACGTCTCCCTATATATCATTTCAATTATCCGTATAATTGCACTCTACCAAGAAGATGTGAAATATTTCTAAGGTTGCCCTTACTCTGGTGAGTTCTAGGAACACAATTTTTTCGAGATCTTACGTCAAAAGGGAAACACAGTTAATAGGGCCGCAATTATAATTCATGATCAATTTCCACGCCTTTTAGCGTGCAGCCTTTTGTAATTGCGACTTCCCGCGTAATGAGAGGCGATCACTTGCCAGCTAACGCATCCGAGCTTTTGAGTTATGCCGATATTTTATCAGAATGACGCGGATCTAAGCCTTAATTGGAATACGAAATCACGAAAACGTATAATTACGTAGGAGGCTGAGAATAATTATGTGATATCTTTGTCGATGTTTATTGATCAATTAGTTTGTTGTGACAAAAACTATTTTTATTGCTATTTCAGATAAATTATTAGGTGTTTTAGAATTGAGTTTACTATTTCAATTACATTATATATTAGTACAAATGTGTGATACTAATCTTAAAAAAATACAGTTCATGATTATATCTTTTAGAAACTTATTTTATTTTAAATTGATTACATTTAGATTATCTATGGCAGCTGTTCTCAATCTTTTTTGGGGGGCAACTATTTTTAAACCCGAATTATTTTGAGGAGCCCCATACTAAGCAAAATCTGATTTTATATTCATTATTTAATTACAATCATTTAATGAAAATCATACAAAAATACGTTTATTATATACACTACTAACTTCTACAATTATATATAAAACATCATACAATAATACCGACGTGCCCTACGTAAAGTGCTCTAACTACGTCAATTTTGATGTATTTGGTGTATGTTATCAACTGACCGTTTTCTACAAATATAAACAAACAAAAATAAATATAAAATAAATTACGCCCTGTTTTTTATTATTTATTTATTTACGGTTCACAAACAATGAAAAACATGTTACAATAAACGAAATACAGTGCAATACAAATAGTTTTGATGTTTTACATCAATTACATGGGAACACAACAAGCTTACAGAAACAATAAAGGTGCAGGTTAAACACATATTTAAAGAATAGTAATTTGGTTGTAAAAAAAGGCATATAATACGATATCTACATCGAAATTTCGAAATAAACCAAACTCCTACCTAATTTTGACAAAGCATAAAGTTTTTAAACGATTTAATACAATATTTTATCGTGCATTTGAATGTATAATACTAGTTTAGAATTTCAGATGAAATCGTTAATTAATAAAAAAATATATATATTGAAAAAATCTTCTAAGCTCTCTCCTATAAAGTAACAGATTTGCAGATAGAGTACTTTACGTAGGGGCCGTCGATACAATACCTACTAGTACAAGCTAAATAGTTTTCTTTGCAGTTTTGAATTATTGTATTGTAGATTTGTGATGCTGCTTGTTGCGTAGAGATTCCGGGAATCCTCATTGCTCCTCGAAGACCATTTTGAGAACCACCGTTCAAGGGTTAATTGTTAATTCTCGAATAAAATCTCGGTTCATCTACAGATTCAAGAAATACTTATTTTAAAATACATTGGAACATATCAATTTTAGTATTTGCATTGATACTGACAATATAACATATTTTTAAGTGTATTCAAGCCAGTTTGTTTATAATTTTCAGCATTCATTTACGTCTGAATTAGTTTAAAAAAAATGTTGTTTGATGTTCATATAAGCTATTAGCGTAGTAAAAATAATGATGTGTAAAATAGTACGTGCGTGTATCAAATGTCAGCCACCGCACTTCGCCATCTCTATTCATCTAGCAGTTAAACCTGGCGACACGAATAATCTTGAATCTGGGATATCCCATTACAGGGGATATGAAATTTTCACAATCTCACCATCTCGCCTCGAAACATGGATGCGTTGCTAACGAGTGCTTAGTGCCAGGAGGTCATGAAGAAAAATGTGTGAGATGAGGTTAATTTATTATCATGAAGCGACGCAGCAATTAAAAAACAAACCATAGACAGCCTTTAAAAAAACAATAAAAATTGTTATAATAATTGAGAAAATTTCAGAAATATACACATTCATAGTAAACTCCTTAGGTAATTGGATATTTAACCATTTTATAGAATGAATGTTACAATATGCATGATAAATAATGATTATAATAATTATGGATACTTAATAATTGCACCATATAAACGAAGTGTTATCTTGATCATGAGCACATGAAGGAATGATTATCAGCCCACCGCTTCAGGCACCAGTTTCGGGTAATATTGAATAAATATCTGAGAAATATCTGAAAGGAGTGAGCGACATGAGAAACGCCAGAAAATATCATTTAAATTTTTATTATTTAAGCTTTTTGAGTGTACCCCGTAAATGCCCAGACTTCCATATTCTTCTTCAACTTTGATGAGATGTCAAAAAATAATATGAAAATAACTCCTGTAAATGGAGATAATCCAGATTTTGTGAACAAGTATGTGGACACACTCAAAATGTTTTATTTATACTCGCTTAATACTTCTCTTTATACACAGTAGGTGTTTTGAGAAAAATGAGAAAAACAATTGATATTCCGGTTTATAAAATTCCTTTTTATATTACATTATTTTATTTTATTTGGGTACTGGGGTCACTTTTGCACGATGAAATGATCTTTATTTATATACACACATACATATTTACACACCAGCAAACTTATTGATTGATTGATTTTTAGTTATTATATAAAATCTTAATTATTTCAACTGCAACTCATTACATATATATTTTTTCTTTCTACAAATACAAGCTCTATTTCCCCCCTTATTTTCAAACAGCTGTATAAGGTATAAACTTTGACCTGTATTAGTCTGTTTTCGTTGGTTAAAATGTATTAGCTCGACAAGTATTTTGTAAAATACATTCAGTAAATTTAATTTAGAATACGTCTACTTGTTGACGTGTAGCGAAAACTAGCCAATTTGAATTAATATTCATATAAATACTTTTCGTATGCAGATGTCCACGAGTGATTTGTTTTCCTTTAGTTATTCAGTATGCGACTTTAGCATATGGGCCTTGACGGATACTCACAGTCGTGTGATCTGCATCTTAATATTGTAAAATATCCATTTTGACCTCTCTTGAACTCCAAATGTAAACTGGCCTGTTCTAGAGGAATGCATTTTGCATTTGGACAATAATTAACATAACTTATATTAATAATAAATATGTTTAACTATGCATATTATAAAGGAATGCTTTCTACAACTTTTTAAACCATTTATTTTTACAAATATTTTATGCAAGCTGAATATTTGACTCCGTATTTGAAATAATGAATATAATCTTATTTCTGTTTACAAAAAATATACAAAGTAAAAAAAAATACAAAAAGTATATATTTTTGATTTTTTATTTTGCTTTTCTCCAGAAGTCTCAAACTCAGTACTGCATCTCTTGTACCCGTTCCTCTCCTAAAGCCAAATTCATATTCCGAGAGCATTCTATTAATATTTCTTTCAGCCCTTTTCATTTGGGATATTTATCAGCATTTTAGATGCAATATATATTAAGCAATGTATCTTATATTGATCAAATTTTGTTATTCAAAGTAACGTTTTCTGGACAATAAATGGATAAATCTGTTGATCGTCTCCAGCGCATTTTATTTATATTTCTCATCAGTGGTTTATCCGATTATTAAGTATATAATACTCAGTGAATATGGTATTTATCTTCCATACATAATACAAACTAAGATTCTCTTTTGTTCTATGTACATTTTAATAATTAGTATTCCTACATCCCTATTTGCCATGAAATTAACTTATGACCTTTGTATCAGCAAGCACGTTTGCACCCACTCGGCTGCAAACCATACAACATATTCATAGAGGATCCTATTACATTATAAATGCTTTCAGGAAATCCTTTTGCAGAAGTCAATTACCATTTCCCTGTAAGGATATTATAAGTGTTCAGAAAATGTAAACACACAAACTAAGTATAAAAATTAAATTTTATACTCAGAATTATTACACTTTTGTATCAATTTATTTACTTAATTTTTCAATTATAAATAAAACACTTGTTTTATTGATACTTAATTTTTATACGTTTTTTAAATCAATAAAAGAAATTTTTGAAGCCTGTACGGATGAAAAATTACAAAATGTTTGGGCAATAATGACCAAATATAGACTTCGCTTCACATACGTTGTTTAAAAATGATGCGAAATGGATATATATTACTACAAAGTGACTGCCGACTCAATTAATGAAATCAAATTAAATGAGATTAGAAAAATTATATTAGAATCAATATTTTGAGTGTCAATTTTTTTTACTCAGAAACTCTACTTACTTACTTTGATTATGGCGAATTAACCCTACTTTTTGTAATCCAAAGAATTTATGAACCAAAATTTGTGCAAGCTCAATATATTGCAAACGGTCTAAAAAATGAGTTTAAAAAAAAATGGCGTCTTTTAGTATGTTAAATAATTCAGGAAAAACTTACATTTCATGGTAACTGCTAACATGAATAGTAATTTCAACTTAGGATGTAGCCAACGAAATAACATGTAGTAGATCTTTCAATTAAAGGATAAATATAACTTACGAAAATTTGACAATATAAGTAGTGTGGCAAACATGGGTAGAATGGTGAATGTCAAACCAGACAATGACAGGTCTTATGCCCTATAAACGCTCAAACATCCGTTTTCTTCTCCATCTACTCGTATATTGAGTTATTATAAGAGAACTTTAAATTAGATTCTATCTTTATCATGAGAAATAAATAGAACAATGGGCTTCTTGCACTTAAAAATGTTAACAATGTGATTTCGTAATTGAAACAAAATCGAAGAACCTCGATATTTTTATTTTTATTTTTATTTTTTAACTTTTCAATTGGCAAATTGCGATATAATTCAATTGAAATTTTTTATTTATAAAAATGTTTTACTATCAAAATATTCGTGAAAAAGGCCCCATATATTTGTATATATATGTTTTCATAGACAAATTGCTGCTTTGTCGTTAGTAAATATTCTTTGTATTTTGTGGTATGGTAATATAACACTCTCCTTATCATTCATCGTTCCCTTTGTGTAATACCACTTTAATAAGTACTTATTCGCGACAACGTGTTTTTGAATAATAATTCCATCATCAAGTCATTAAAATAAAATTATTACAGTCTGATATTTGTCAAAAGTTTATTTTTGTATAGACTTCACACCTACACAGTTAGTTCAACCACTTTTTCCATTCTTTGATACAAGACATAATGAAAGTAATTTAATTTCGTATAAAGATACAAGGTTCAATCTTACCACCAATTTGTATCGACTCTCAATTTTAACCACAAAACATAAATATAACGTTCACTTGTCCCATAAATTACATTAGACCACGTTTTAATTTCACTTCTGTTTTTTATTAACAAATTAAATACGAAAGGAAATCCTACATTAACAAGATACGAAAGGTGTTTTGTAAAAAAGTTGTACATAAAAAATATGCATATTTCAGTTCAAGAAATTTTGTAGTTTTGGCTGAGATTTGGGTACTTTTTACTAAAAAATTGTATTTATATTTACGAGTATATTGAACCACTTGGGAATTGAACTAGTGACCTCTGTGAACCGTGCCCAAATTTAGAAATAACTATGTTTCAAGGAGGAAAAATATGAAAGTAAATGAATAAAGGATAAGATGCAGGAGGCGGTATTCTGCCTATTTTTTTCTTTTTTTTTAGGTATCAGAAAAGAGTAATAATAAATAAATATTAAAGTTATAAAACAAAATATTAAAAAAGAATGTAAAAAGAAAATATTAGAAAGGAATGTAAGGCTAAACTAGGGAAAGTTGAAAAGATTACGAAGAGTTATTTTGTGAAATATGGACATGAGGAGCGAATGGATGGCAAGAGAAATGACTAAGAAAGTATATTTGGCAAATGAGAAAAACAGAACGAGGACGGCCGAAAAAGATTATGAATGACAAGTTCAATCAGAACCTAAAATGTCGTGATACCAAAAGTCTGCGCAATGGGAGGGCATGTATGACTAGTGGTATATTATGTCAGGACAGAAGAGTGTGGCATTCCATCCTCTCTACCTTCCCCTGCGGTGAGACGACGTGGTGGTAGCAGTAGTAGTAGAAGTAGTAGTAAACAAAACTATAAATGACCAATATTTTTGGTCATTTATAGTTTTGTAACTTGTAAATTTTGAATATTTTTGTTATAAAGTCATATCTGTTGTTATTTTAAAAAATAAAATAAAATTTTATACGTAGAGACGTTTGGTTGTAGAAGTTAGTAATTATTAGCATAATATGATATATTATGCATGTATATACGGATACATTCTTGTTTCGCAGTAACGAGGACAGTTTCTTCACGATTCATCTTTGCATTTATGGCGTTTACTTTAACGGGAGCACTTTGCAAATATATCGTTCCTCATAATTGCTTATTCGAACGGAACCATTATTTTGCAATTTAAAGGTAACACGGCATACTCTCATAGTTCTTTAGGGCTAGGTAAAGACATATTTTACTTTAGAAATTAACTTTTAAATGCTATTAATTGCATGTTTCTAAATTCGTTTTAAAGTTTTCAAGTTTCCTTGAAAATCGTACTTACTTTCCACGATTATTTTAATGTTTTTTGTTGTTGATAACGCATAATTATATTAAAAAAAAGTATAATGTTTTGATAAGTTGGTTTTGAATACCTTTATACTATTTATTGATTTGACATTTACTTTGTAAAATAACAATTATTTGAATATTAAAAAAAACTTCTTTCAGATCACTTTTGAGTTTATTAATGTAAACACGACTAGTTTCGAGAACTTAGCATGTTCTCATCAAACGGTGAAAATAGTAACAGTTTGTAATTTCACCTGTAGATGAGAACATATAGTATGTTGTTCTCGAAACTAGTCGTGTTAATATTTATAAACTCAAAAACGGTTTTAAACAAGTATTTTATTTATATATTTCATAGTCTTTGCCACACTTATTATTAACAAGTTATTTCAGTATTCAGATCAAGATGCAAAGGGCGTATTTCTTACTGCACTTCAAAATCGACTCTTTTAACGTCGTTTTTAAGTTATGTCCCGCCCGAGATTTTTTATGAGTTTGTTTGCAGGTGAATAGTTAAGTAGAAGCGAGTGTTTTTGCCTAGAATTTTCACTCATGAATTACATTAAATTAACTACAATTTAACTTAAAACATAAAGAGTAAATCCACTCACGAGTAGGCATAGGCTATAAAACTAAAAAAAATGAAGATTGAGTAGAGTGATCTAGATTTCAGAGTCACTTGGTCGTTAGATAATTTAAAAAAAAGTTAAGTAGATGTTTTATAGAAAAGACAATTACGGAATACTTTAATCATGATTTTTTTAAATTGAATTTATCGACATATTATATTTTAAAAATAAACTTTAAATATCATGCGCTTCCAAATCAGTTATGGAAATATAGTATGTATAATATGTACCCTTATTATAAAAGCCTTTAAAGTCTTTTCAGTCGCGGGTAGATATTAAGTTGAATTCGAAAAATAAATTATAGAGTCTCTCATCGTTCTATGTGATCCCCGTAATTAAATTATCCACGGCCCTTACCAACCTACCCATCTCAGATAATGTTTGATACTTAATAATGATATGTATGTGACCGGATATAGAATAGTTAGTATAAAATTCCTCATTAATTTAAAACATATTTACCTTTGAAAAAATGTAAAGATGAAAACTGTGAGTAATTTTTTTTAAGTACTTATACTGGGAACTTGATCAGTGTATATCATAGATTGATACATAAAATTCGTTTTTGAAAATGTATAAATAAAATCGAGTATTATTTAGTCTGTCGTATGCGCGAATTCACATTTTCCAATAAACTTCAACCTTGCAGCGATAAGTTCATTTAAAATGAAAAACAGTTAGTACCTTTCATATTCTTCCTTCATCTGGTTAAAACCATCATATTCATTAGTAAATTACTATTGCTCATGGCCAATGTATCAAAATCAATCGTCTTGGAACGGAGTCTACGCTGGTAAGTCAGATAATGTAAGATTTGTTAAATTAATTTATTTTATTTTAAAGTTTTTGTATAATTATTAATAACGCTTACAAACTAATAATTTCACTCGAATTATACAATATACACCCCATTATAGGAAGAATCATTTTATAAGAATTTTTGTTTTTATTTTAATGTTATTCCTGAACGAAAAATTAATGATATTAAAAATAACAACACAATACAGAGGGTTTAACGTTAAAGTTTTCGTCATGAAATACATGTAAATTATTTAAAATTTGTAAATAAATTTCAAAATCGGTATTATCCATATTAAATTTCAGTTTCTTTATTGTAAAAAATGTGTTTTTTAAATTTAGTAGTATTTTTTCATCCTGCTTTTGTTGCGAAATAGTTTTATTACTTTTTTCAAGGTCGTTTGAAAAGATCGTATTACAAAATATGCCGATGCGAAGGAGTTTAATGTCCCGCCCATTTTTGTTTCAATACACAATGCAGATTGTATTTCGAGACGATCATCTTTTGGAACAAACCGCCTACTCGAATATTTGTCTCGTATTACAACTTCAAAACGATTATTTGTTACGTCCAAATCAGTGGGCCATAAATTTATTAAAATTACCAAATATTTATGTACGGTGGTATGCCATAAAATCATTGTGTGATAAAGTGTTTTATTATTGAAATTTAAATATTAAGTACCATCGTTTATGGCGATGTTGATTTAGCGAAAAATAATATTTATATGCTTTAAATACACTTAATTTGAAATTCCACGACATAGCGAAAGGATTGTCGTTAATTATTATACTAACCATAGATTTCGTACGAAATATGCAAACATTAAAAAACAAAAAAAAACTGATATATGATTTGAATAACACTCGCCTCTTTTTATTAGTTGCATAATTTGTACTAAAGTATTATAACACGCGTTTTCACGCGTTTGTATACACATATGGAGACACTACTTGTATATATACATAGCTTTTGCATCAAGGAATATTCAATTTGTTTACAAAGTATGAAACAGATTTTGAGTGCGTTAAATTTTGTTCACTAATTCTGGATTTGCTGGAAGACTTAGAGGACTCAGGCGTTTTCATATTAATATTTTTATTGATATCTCAACATAGATGAAAAAATCTATTGAGATAGGAAAATGGAATTTATGTTTTCAATTGAAGCGTGCATTAAACTTTCTGAAATTCAAGTATGTAGTATGGATGTTAATCATGCGTAGAATGAATTAAGCAGTGTATAAAAGTGATAATTTAAGCCAGCTTATGACGGATCGTTCGCCCTACCGTCTGGGTTTACATCTTTATTCCCATCTCAATAGACTTTTTCACGTATTTTTAGAAATTAATAAAAAAAATCATTTGCATAGCTTTTAGATACATAATAAGATCAACACTAGATCAAAAACACATAACAAAAATCAAATACACACTTCGTTTTGATATTTTTGAATATTTGGACCTTTGAATATTACTCAATAAAGCTGTTTACCGTGCTTCCATTGTCCATAAATAACGAAACTATGTATCATTCGGCCAAGTCATACATGATTATATGACTCACAATAAACAAAGTAGCTTTTAAAAATATTTTATTAAAAAAAGTGTATAATTTGTTAATATAAGTGTGAAAAATAAATAATTAAATAAATACATATAGCAGGTTAGGTCAGGTTAGATTAATAGTAAATGCAAATAACGTAATTCATGAATGCAAACAATTAAAAAATTTGGTATTCCATCACAAAACTTTCATATAACGTACTATACATATGATACATTTCGGGATATTGGGTATATCAACGTATCGATGTGAGGAAATGATTATTGAATTTAAAAAATGTAGGCTTAACGTTCTGACCTTACCTACATACATTAATATATACGTGATGTACGTACCTCATTGATTACTTTTTCGTGAGGAAATCATTTTAAATGTCGGTGATTTTTTTACATACCTTCTACATGCCATATCCCGCTGGGCATTATATTTGCTTACATAGGTTTACTACTCTTTTATTTAACTTTCTTTTTAAATTGATTCGTCAGTATGTACGTACGTTAATCAAATTTATATACTCGTATGTGCGAGTACATCGATGCCACAGTAACGTAGAACGACTATCACAAGTACAAAAAATGTATGATGTGTTGTATTCATCATTATATTCGAATATCGCTCTTATATCAATTCTACAAAGGAAAACCATACTTATTTATTTTTTTACAAAAATGTTAGTAATATTATCACCAAGTGAGTGAGGTGAGTGGTTATATACTAATATTACTAAGTTTTTGTAAAAAAAAGTTAAAATGGCTTACCACAAACTAAATGCTACAAATATTAATAATATTGAGAATAATATACCGCTCACTCCTTTCAACAACGTCATATATCAAAAACTGTCAATTTTCAGTTGTGCATGTTTTCGGAATGCCCAGAAAATGTACTTTATCCCAGCAAAAGAGGCATATTTTTAACTTAATATTTACCCGCTACAGGGCAAAGTGTTGTTTTTGCATTTTGAAGAAAAGGTATTTTTTTTTAATATTCTAAATAATTTTTAAATGGAGAAAAAACATTCAGATATTACCTAAAAAGATCTGATGCACAGTAAACAGTTTAAAAAGTGGCTTGATTTTTTTTTAATACATTTTAATATATTTTAACTTTAAAAACGATATTTTGAAAAATCAAGTTTTTTGGTAGATGACGTTGTTGAAAGGAGTGAACGATATTTAAACTTGCTCATAGATTCTCTTCAGATATTTATTTCCATTGAGAAATTGATATACATATACAATTTCCAATTATTATAGGTATCTTAACTTGAGATAAAGCTTCTATTGTTTTTATAAGAAAGAATATAGAAGTCTAAGTTGCCTAGGCAACTTGGTATTTGGTAGCTTAAGTAATCATTTTATACACTTTTGTAACGTTCACCATTCTACTCTTTATTGAACATCCATTTTGATTTTTTTTTAAAAAGAGATGTATGTATTTGCAAGGCAAGGTGAAATCTTTTCATATGTGAGTAGTTATTTGATAAATTTGGAAGTTGAGAAATTTGTGAAGTATAAAGCTTCAACTGAACATAGATGAAATGTGTTCTAAATTAGTTCACATATTTTTCCTTAGAAGAGAGTGTGAAATAGCATTTAACCAATACGGGTAATTCAATTTAAAAAAAAATAGCATTGTAAAATTTTAAGTTTTTGAGGTATCACTAACGCCATCTAGCGGTGAAAATCTAAACTATTCTTGGAGCTTTAAGGCTGTATATCTCTTCTTACTGGTGCGGTTCTCTGCTAAGTTTATACTTTCAGAATTTAATAACGTTCATTCTAAAGTGACATAGTTATTTTATCACACCATATACTTATATATCCAATGTTAAAAGCAAAATATCCCCAATAAAACTTAAGAAATCTGATCAAGAATATTTGATTTTATTTCAAAGAGATATCTCTTCAAATACAGTTATATGATTAATTCATAAATGAATATAAATAATTTTGAAAAAAAATCAGCATAGTATAGAAATACTTATAAGATTATTCCATATTGTGTGTTATTTTTGTATTATAGTATAAAAGTGAATTGGGATGAAAATATTATTACGAATGATGACAAAATTTCACAATTGTGTCTTTCTTTATATTCTTTTTCATCTACGTGGAGATATCAATAAATATATTGAACCTACCTTACCTAACAAATCCAAATATCGTAAACAAATTTAACACGCTCTTTAAACACCTACCTGGCTCCAGTTTTTTTTTTATTTGATATTTGATATTAGACTATTCGATCCTTGCTAATGAATGATTTTTCTTTCAGGGCAAATCTTTGAGTAGCGGGTCTGTGGAGAGGAAACGCGAGAGCGGGCAGCGCTGGCGGCGCACGCGCGATCAGGAGTTTGTGGATCACATGGCAGGGGGCGCTAGGATCGCGCGGGAAATGAGATATAACGCCGATACAGAAGAAGGTGATTATCGCATTTTAACGCAATTCATACTTTATAAATGTTTTAATCAAAATTAAAAAAATAAATACTTCCAGTAGTAAAAGTTCCTGGGTAGTAAGAAAAATAAACATAATGAATTTTTCATATAAATGAAGACATTAATTCACTTGTTTTCAGAAATATCAATTTGGTGACATATTGCTCACTCCTTGCAAGAACGTTATAATAAAAAAAACTTGATTTTTCAGAACATTTTTAAAGTTTAAAAATATAACACAATGTATTAAAAATAAATATCAAGCCACTTGTTGAACTTTTTACTCTGGAACAGATCTTTTTAGGTAAAACCTGAAGGTTTTTTCTTTATTTAAAAAATATTTAGTAAATTTAAAAAAATAATTAAACAATACCTTTTCTTCAAAATGCACAAACAACATTTTCTGCCCTGAGGTGGGTAAATATTAAGTTAAAATATGCCTCTTTTGCTGGGATTTAGTACATTTTCTAGGCATTCCGAAAACATGAACAACTGAAAATTGACGATTTTTTATTTATGACGTTCTTGAAAGGAGTGAACGATATGAGTTCAAAACATGTTGGATTTAAAAAAAAGCGTTTTTATAACAGAGACCCTTTTATTTGGATGTATGGAAGATCCGAATCCCAGATTATTTTTACACTGGAAAACACCTGAAAACATGACTTTCCATTTTTAATACAGCTTTTAATTTGAGCAATATCTTTGACTTTTTTATCTTTGTTATTTTACTAACATCATGTTTTATATTATATTTAATTTTTTGTTGACAGGCGAGAAGTTTGGAGATCCTGGCATGGAGGACCCTCACGATTGGGACAGTTTGTCCGCCAGGGTGCGCAGGCAAAGGAGGCTCCAGGCTAGGACGCTTATGCAGAGACAGAAGGGTGTGTATCTAGCAGATCTAGATCTAGGGGCTGATTCTGGTCAAAGCTAATCAAATCTGGTTGTATGCCAAAATATTTGACCAAAATCTACCCCTGTAATATGGACACATTTTATGAGTTGATCCAAATCAAACGTGGTGTAGATTTTTTTTTGAAAAAAAACACAATCTTTTCTTCTTCATCTTGGTGTGGGCCTTGTGGCCTGTTTCGAAGAGAGATAAGCCTATTCCGATGTCGATTCCAAGCTGTCAATTCATCTCTTGGGTGGTTTGTCCAAGAGTCTTCTACCTTGGGGTTAGCCATGAATTGCTAGGTGGGTGAGTCTAGATGGTTCCAGAAAAAACCTAAGGCTCCTCAAGCCTTTTCCCATCCTAGACTACTTTCACAGCTTATAAAAAGCGATTCAATATAATAGTTTTTTTAACAACTATGTTTTTGGACCGTTGTTAAATAAAATAAAAATATGTTCTGTTTTTATTCAGACTTTTATTGAAAAGACGAAAAATGCTATCATAAATTTAGATTTTGAATTGAAAAATCCTTTGCAGAATACCAAAATATTTCTTATTCTGAAAAATACTATTGATTGAAATGGGGTATAAGTAAATTCCCATTTAAAATGGACCACTATTTTTTCTCGCTAATAAAGATAAATAAATAGGAAGTTCAAATCGATTATACATTTTTAAAAAGCAAGTAAAATAAAGATTATATTTTTTGTACTTTTTGCAGCCTCATTAGCAAATATCAAAATCTTCTAAAATAATATTCTTGAATATTCACGAAATAAATCGCAATTGAAAGTACATACAATTAATTTAACTTAAGCCATTAAAAAATAATGCACTTGTGTTACTATGGCCATCATGTATAATAGTGTATATGTACATATGTACGTAGCACTAAAAATAAATATGACGCGGGCTCAGCTGTGCATATTACGATGACGAATAAAAAATATTTAATGATCAAATTAAAAATTAAAATTAATCAACCTCCCACACCTCTTCTACAATATTAGTTAAGTCCTGTACAGTCTTCGAATAAAAAGTAGTCAGATTTTAAAATGGTCAATTAGTATTATCGGACACTTCTTATAAAATGTCTTCTCATAAATTATCTGCTTCTGTAGTATAGTAGTTATCACATTTGGCTACCATCCTGGAGGTCCTAGATTCGATTTCCTGGGGGGTATAAATAAATAAAAGGTTTTTTCAATCAAATATTTGTTCAATATTAACCTGAATCAATCCCCAAAGCGCAGGATTGACATTTTTGCCTACATATAATTCATTTAAACCGTCATCCGCACCCAATGATGCATAGAGCACTACATCATATAAACTCAGTATTATCTTGATTGTTAACACATGAACGAAAGATGATCAGTCCTCCGCTTCAGGTACCAGTCCATGGTAAAATTGAATAAATATTGGAGTGAAAAAAATCACTTTTATTTATTTGACTTCCCCCCCTGAGAATCGATCCCGAGACCTCCAGTACGGTTGCCGAGCATGCTGACCATTACAACAACATTCATTTAATAAACAATCAAATTAACATTGCAATGTTAGTGCCCTATGCGCCATTTTGTGCAGATAAGGGTCAGTAGTAGTCTCATTAAATAACAGTAATGCATTTTTCGTATAGTTACTAAATTTGGAAGTCATATCCTGCAATGTCCACCAAGTTTCTGTAAAGTATTTGCCTGTACTTATATTTTAAAAGTAATTGTCAGACGTGGGAACAGTGTTAATTAGTATTGTCTTTGTGTGATGTCATTTTGTGTGCAGTGCATCGGAAAATTAATGATCATTTCAATTTACAAGTCGCTGGGTTTGGTATTAAATTAATAAAAACGTAATCCGTATTGTCTTTAACGGAATCGGGTTGGGTTACTATAATGATCCCAGTATCTAAGATGGATGTATCCGCGAAGATCATTGTGTAATAAAATGCATTGCCTTTGTGATCAAATCAAATTAGAGCCAACCCACGTGCGTTCCGATAATTCTAGTATTACAATGGTAGCAATCCTAATAGATAGTCCTACATGTGTTTCAGAACGTTGTGTTTTTTTAGATTAAAACTTTAATTTTATTCAGAGATCAGTTGAAAAATGTTTGAGGAGAATATTAAACGACGCCCCGTTTTGGAAGATTACAATCGTTGAATGCGGATATTAAAACGCGAATTTTTATGTAGGTTGAATTTATAAGAACTTCGTGTTTATTCTAGCATTGTTGTAAAGGAAAACGTAAACATCTGACTTATTATTTTTAGTATTAAACATGTTAAGTGCGCATGTTAGAAACTAAAATAAAAATATGACAAATGGGGGAAATACCCGTAACGTCTGGTCGAAAATTCGAATAAAAAGCATCACGTATAAATATAATGGCAGAAATTGTATGGATATAGGCTACATTATCAAATATTTAATAAGTAACCATTATTCATTATGTTGTATCCTATTTATTGTTTCGGCATTAACTTTGTGGTAAGACATGTTACAATAATTAAAGAAAACACTTCGTTTTTTACCACTTGAGTTTTATTATAGACTACATGTTTCAGAAGTTAAACTTCCATCATTCAGGTCTGTATAGTAACTAAAATATAAAATATAAAATTGTTCTATAAATAAGGAGAGGGGAAAGTAAGGGGAAGGGGTTAGTCAAGGAACAGAGTTTGAAAACAAAGGAAAAATTGAAAGCAATGGCGAAGAATTTTGAAGCAATATATTATTTAATAATATTATATTTTATATTTTAGTTATTATACAGACCTGAATGATGGAAGTTTAACTTCTGAAACATGTAGTCTATAATAAAACTCAAGTGGTTAAAAAACGAAGTGTTTTCTTTAATTAATGTTATATCCTTGTTTATATTGGGAAAAATATTTTCTTTTTATCGTTTTTGTACGACATTGTTAAACTTCATTCGATTAACGATTTTAGAATAAACTTATGGTATATAAACTTCTTGAAAAAGAATAGTTTTTGTTCTTTTATAAATTAATGAAATCAACAGGTTTTTTAATGTCATTAAAGTACTACGCGCTTAATAATAGTGGCCTCTTATTAAATAATACAACACGTTTTCATTCCGAGGTGGATAATGTTTCGATATGAGCAATGTGTGCGGATATATTTTTTGTGTATGTTTAGCAATTAATATCTACGTTTATTTACACGCAATTATAATCAATATTGCATAATGGATTTTTATAATATAGTCGTGAATACGCGCGTTACCGTTGTACTTAATATACATACGTGTACGTGAATAGAAGATATTCATTAATTTCCCTTTTGCTTATTCCTGGCTAAGCGATATTTTATGTATGTAATAGATTTTCCACTTTCTCAAGGTAAAGCGAGACAAGTGAGCTCGTTCAGTTTGAACAGGTGTCATTCCGTTTTTACACAATCCTCCATATAGATTGTGACGCGTAAATCCAATATTTTTTTCTATTGCAAACTAATTGGCTGACATTTAAAAATCTACGAATGCTAAATATCGAGCATTGCGTAAGCGAAATACAATACGGGCTTAATCCGATCATTTAAGAAAATCAATATTGATTTAGATAACACTATTCAGCGAATATACATTTTTCTAAAATTTATGTAATTAATTTTATGAAAGTAATTAGGACAAAAAGTATAGTACATATTTGTACACTTTTTTACAATATGTGGGTGTGTACAGAACGTAGTCAAAAATATACTTGATACTATATATGAATAGTTACTTAAAAGAGTATAGATAATAATACTTAGAGACAAATACGTGAAAATAATCAGAGGTTTTAAGATTTATTATTTTTAAAGACTTGGTTAGCTTTAACGGAATCTTGAAGTTATATTTCTGAGAATAATAGAAAATAGAACAAAAATCAGATTATCGCTTCACTTTTTAGGATATCCGTGACGGTTTTAATATTTGAGAAGGAACAAATTTTTCAAATTGCACTTAGTCTTCATTAAATACGGATTATTTATTTTTTGTTGTCGGTATCCAACGTGTTGTGCGGTTTTAATATGCAAACAATTTGACGAGCAACTCCGGCGATGTTCTTTCGTAGGAGGAGACTCATCAGTCATAGCGATCCGCGACGCGAGCAGGTTGTTCTGTACACGCTCATTGCGCGAGCTGCTAACTCCGCGCGAGATAATATAGCGATACTTAGGGACGTCGTTCAGTTCTAACGTGATTTCGTTTGCAGAAGCTGATTCGCTGCTAGAAAGGAAAGACGCTCTCACTAAAAAGCCGCTGGATTTCGATCTCGAGGAAGAGACTAGAAAGAAGGAAACTACCAAGTGGCTGGAGCATCACTTCGGAAGCGATTCACGCTCCTCTCGCGACTCCATCGGAGATGAGATAGAAGAAGCCCCCGGGACGAGTTACTTCAACGTGACCATCAAGTCTCAACCGGAGGCTCCCAACTCCAGGGTGCGCGAGCCGCCGAGGGTCATCAGTCCGCCCAAGGCTCGCGCGCCTCCCGCGCCCTCACCCGAGGCCCTGCCCACCCCCACCCGCACCAAGGGATACTTCCAGGGCGTGAGCGAGTGGAGCCAGCGCCGGGCCGAGGAGGCCAGACTCCGCGAGGAGATGTCTCCCAAGCCCGCGGACTCCCCGTCTCCCGACCGTGGCCGTCCTCTGCGCTCTCCGGCTCTGCAGAGAGACGACTCGGCTTACGTGTCCTCGTCCACGGTGAACGCTCCGTACCGCCGGCCGAGCCCCGAGAGGGCTTCGCCGTTTCAGAGCCTCGAGAGGCGAAAGAGCCCCGAGCGGGCCTACTCGCCGTACGGGCCACGCTATAGGCAAGGTCCCCAAACAAGGTACAAGACCCCGGAGGAAGACATCCACTACGAGCGCGGTCCGGCGCCGCCCGAGCGCAAGAGGGCCGCGGAGAGGAAGCAGAGGACTTCCGACGACAGCAATCGCTACGACAGCGGGTACCGGAGTCACTCCAGAAACGAGACGTCCTACCGCGAAGAGGTGGTCCAAGAGCCGCCGCCCGACTACTCGCCGCCGCGGGGCGCGCGGCCCGCCACGCGCTCTCGCTCGCCCTCGCCCTCGCCGTCCCCGCAGCCAGCGCGGTCCAGCAGGAAGCCGCCGCAGCGGACGCGCTTCGCGGCCGAGGAGCCGAAGGCGGCCGAGCGGCGCTCGGTGGGCGCCGCCATCGGCCAGTCCATCCGCAAGCTGGTGGGCAAGATCCGGTCGGCCAGCCAGGAGCGGCGCGGGCGCAAGGGCGCGCGCGCGTCGCGCTCCCCCTCCCCGCGGCGGGACCTCAGCAGCACGTACCGCCAGTACGGCAGCGTGGACAGCGACCCGCCGCGGCCGGAGCGCGAGAGGGACAGTAGCTCGCGAACCATGGACCGGCGCGGTCGGGCCGAGCCTCTGCAGAGGTATTATCTGGGCGAGGACCCCTTCGGCGGCAGTATCTACGGTCGCGAAAATAAGTACGACGGCGCGCGCCCTCAGCGGACGCCCAATAGGAAAACCTACATCAATGGACACAACGGTTCGAGTGACGTAGAAGATCACAGGTAGGATTTCCTTTTTTGTATTGTTAAAATTCAAAACATTTAATTTAAAAAAAACAATTGAACAAAGATATTGAAATATTTATTAAGGAGTTTGCATATTAAACTTATTAATATTAATTAAAGGCAATTGCTTTAAAATATTAAATAGAAACTAAACATATTAAAATTAGTTGAGTATAAGTATACGAATATTTATAATTATTTTTAATAATATTTTTTACAAAATACTGCTTTATTTTATAAAATTGTAGAATCTTCATGTAGATGCTTTAAAAACGTTAATATTTTAATATTTATGTGTTGTAAATAATTAGAAAAATAATTTTCCACCACGTTGTTTTACTGACGCTAAATAAAAGCTTATCGTTTCCTAACAGCTCTGATTTGTGAATTTTTTTGTTTACATAATATAGTATGATCGATGTTTTTTAATTTGTTCCTAAAAACCTGTTAATCTATATAAAAAATGTTCGCTTTTACAAAATGTTGTATTTAAATGTTCTAAAAATATTCACCAATTGCTTACTTTTTTTTAATATATAACGTAGCATTCGAATAGTCGCGTGTTTTTTCATATACCTGTGACAAGTAAAAACATTTTTACCGCAATCACAGCGCCATCTATTGAAAGTAAAAACAATACACGCAATGCTTAAAATTGCTGATGGTGGATAGCGTGCTTCTTGACAGCTGCCATCAATTAGTTTTTACGGTGTTTTCAATTACATTGCGGGTTAATAATTTTTTTAATATTTTTATTGCTTCAAAG
The DNA here is from genome assembly GCF_059751285.1 of Brachycentrus maculatus. NCBI lineage: Eukaryota > Metazoa > Arthropoda > Insecta > Trichoptera > Brachycentridae > Brachycentrus > Brachycentrus maculatus. The sequence continues at coordinate 847,058 of NW_028280931.1, read as the reverse complement.
CATTTTGAAATGAAATACAATTATGTGCTTTCATGTTCTTTATTATTCATTCTACCAAACTAAGCCACATCAACGCGTGGCTGGGTACATAGCTAGTATGTAATGTAATACAGTGAAATTTTACCCTATTTGATTTTTTTTGGAACTGTAAAAAAAAATGAGGGAAAATGTAAATATTGATAAAAAAAATAGCTACGCTACTCATTATCAAGCTCAGATATTTTAAATATTCTCGACGTAAATTGCGGAACAAAAAACGTAAAAGCTGGTCATACATCGCTCACTCCTTTCAAGAACGTAATAAATCAAAATAAACTTGATTTTTCAGGAGAACGTTTTTAAAGTTTAAAAATAAAATACAATGCACAATATTAAAAATAAATATCAAGCCACTTATTGAACTTTTTACTGTGCAACAGATTTTTTTAGGTAAAACCTGAACGTTTTTTCGTACGTATATTTAAAAAAATAATTAAACAATACCTTTTTTTATCAAAATGCAAAAACCAACACTTTCTGCCCTGTAGCGGGGTAAATATTAAGTTAAAAATATGCCGCTTTTGCTGGGATATAGTACATTTTCTGGGCATTCCGAAAACAAGCACAACTGAAATATGACGATTTTTGATTTATGACGTTCTTGAAAGGAGTGAGCAACATGTACTAAAATATATTGGGACTATATTGAAAGCTGTCCCACCGCATGCCCAGATCTGATACAGAAGCATCTAGGCTTCCTGACAGATCTGCTCTTGCTAAGCATTTTTTTTCAAACTAAGTTGCGAATTTTTTTAAATGTATCGGGACTGAAATAATTACACGCAATTGGCGGGGAAACGTTGAATCCGGGGACGTAAAATCCGGGATTCTCGCTATACGTGATATTATGAAACGCCAGTCTTGACCACAGTGGACTTTTAACAATCTACGAGATGGCGGAATGACGCAGAGCTGATATTATTGATATGACCAAAGAAGGCGGTCACAGTGGTAACATACCAACACAATTGTTCCGTGTTACAACTCGAGGATCAATAATATATTCTACGTATCAGGTTTGCCGTTCGCCCTACCCACGCGATCAATCAGGAGTTTTGCACTATGTTTTATACTTGTTCGGTTTTTATAAGAGAAAACAAAAAACAAAAACAAAAAAACGATTCAGCGATTTCTGCCCACGTGGAAGCCAGCCCGTGTGACAACGATTTGTTTGTTTATTTTTGCTTAACTTAACCTCACTAATGTGAAGGAGAACGGGTTCAATTAAAATTTTAATCATAATAATATCTTACGGAGTAATGACCAAATATATTGATATTGTATTATATTTATCCGCCTCCATAGTTAGTTAGGTGGTTACCGCGTTCGGAAACATTGCTGGAGATCCCAAGTTCGACTCGCATGGGTTCAAATACATATAAATGATTTTTACTGTAATATTTATTGAAAATTACTCTAATATGTGTCGGGTTGTGGTCCCGTGGTTAGTGTCGCGGACTCTTGAGTAAGAGTTTCTTGGTTCAAACCCACTCTACCACAATTAGGCCGCTTAGGCTCACAGAAACAGTCTGAAATTGAAGTATTTTTGTAAATAATAAAAAAACACAAATACTTATTAAAAATAATATTATTTATCGAGGCTGTCTGCTTCTATGGTGTAGTGGTTAGCGCTCCAGGGGACCATGATGGAGGTCCCGGGTTCGATTCCCAAAAGGGTCGAAATAAATATCAGTGATTTTTCAGCCTAATATTTATTTTATATGACCCTGGACGGGTACCTTAAGCGGAAGGTTGAGCACCTTTCCTTAGTGTATTTAACGATCAAGATAACACTGCTTGTATCCGATGCAGTGCCCTATGCATTGGATGCGGATAGGGGTTAGAAGAAATATTTATTGAATATTAACCTGAAGCGCAGGATTAATCACCTTGCCTTCATATAATTAAGGATCAACTAAACGTTACATCAATTTGATACAGTGCCCTATGCACCATTGAGTAGGGATAAGGGTCAGTGGCAGTAGTATTCCTTAGACATGACTAAGAAAGTATGGTGAATCTATTTGTTTACAATCGTAAAATGTTTTGCCATATACATATCATACATATATGTCACCAAATTGATATTTCTGAAGTGAATTAATTTCTTCATTTATTAATTTCTTCATTTATATGAAAAATTCAAAATGCTTATTTTTCCCACAAATATTTTTTTGGAGCTGTTATGGCGAATTGATTTCTTCATTTATATGAAAAATTCATAATTTTTATTTTTCCTACATATAGTTTTTGGAGCTGTTATGGTGAATTAATTTCATCATTTATATGAAAAATTCATAATACTTATTTTTCCTACAAATATTTTTTTGGAGCTGTTATAGTCATTGTTGTATAATTTCAATGTTTGTATGATTGATTGAGAGTTTAACAAACGTGTTTTCCGATATTAGATACACAAGCTCTACGAGTATGTAATTTATGGACAACTTTTCTTGCTAAGAATTATCTCATCGCAAGGCAAAGATGATTGCTAACAAAACAAATATTGACTTTAAACACGAATTTTGAACGTTAATTACTTTGTGTTCTATTCAACGTTGTAATTTGAAAACCTTGGGACGGATGTTACACGGTTTTTGTCATCTATTTGTGACTGAGATAATAATATTAAAAACTTGTACATTTTTTATTGCTAATACCTGTAGTATTTAAGGAACACGTCCTGTCGAAATTACGATCGTATATTTTTTACGCGACGTAAATAATAAATTAGCAGAATAGAATCGCTGCACCTCAAAATGGGTTTTAATGATTGAACTTTATAGGTAGGGGAGAACGGGGGAATGGCGGTCATCGGGTAATGTCGGTCACCGCAAATTTCGCAGAAAGTATGTATGCTACAATGATTTTTCACTCATCTGCTTGACACGCTTGACACCAGTAACAGTGCAAACGCACTTGTGCTTAGCTACGTTTGTTAAAGTGACTAAAATTTTAATTTGTCCAAGAAAAAAATTAATCTTACTGTCAGTAATTATTGTATGCATTATAAATCGTAAAAATTTTTTTTAGATTAAATCAACGGTTCATCATTTAAAATTTATATTCAATAATATCTATCAGCATTTAAGATCACCTTGCCTTCACGCAATGAGCGATCAAGAAAACACTGCATCAATATGATGATCTATGCACCATTGGGTGTGGATAAAAATTAATAAAAAAATATAAAAACAATTTATTTCTGTCAAATAATTTCATATTAATGCATAATTTGGGAATATCTGTAAATTCTTTAATTTAAAAAGAATTAAAAATAAACATATTTTAGGTGGCCTAGATATGAAAAACACGCTAATATTTTATGCATCTCCATATTAAAGTAGTCTGCACGTTTATCTACCATGCTGGAGGTACCGGGATCGATTCACAGGGTATTTTAATAAATATAAGTGGTTTTCACTCAAATATTTAATATTACCCTGGACTGGTACTTGAAGCGCAGGGTTTGCTCTATAATCACCTCTTATTCACGTATTTATCGATCAAGATCACACTTCTCATATATTGTATTATCACCATTGGGTACGGATAAGGGTTATATTTTTTTTTCAAGGCTTTACTTATATTTGAAATATGGAAATCATGATTAGATCTAATGTTTTACATAAAAAAATAAAATACTTTTAAAATACCATTTTTAAGTTTACCAATGTAAACACGACTAGTTTCGAGAACTACACATAATCTCATCAATGGGTATAAATACAAGATGTGATGTTATTTCACTTTCAGCATAACTGAGTAGTCCCCTTGCAAACCATGTTATGTTAAAAATTATGTTTTTTTGGAAAATAGCTCCATATTTAACATAATCTGCGAAAACTCGTTAAGTTAGGAATAAAATGGAATAGAAAAATCAATGCTCTTACAAAACTCGCTATGCCGATCGACAGTTCACGTTCTAAAATCTCTCGAAAAAGCTTTAATCGGTAGAAGTTTTAATATTCTACCGGTTGCTGCCATTGGCTAAAAAAACCTTAATGTTTTAAATGAAGTGTTTTTAATTTTTTTTTAAGGAATAACCCACAAAGTGTCTATTTTAGATGCTTGTCTGCAGGTAGTATAGGAAGGATAGGGAAGGTAAATGTGAAAAATACATCACAAACACCCAGACCTATTGAAAATAAATCTTTCTTGAATTAATTTTGCAATCAGCGGAAATCGAACCCGCGACGCCAGTTTCGCAGTCGAGCGTCTACCCAACTACGCCACGGCGCCTGTTTGCAATTGGACTACTCAAGTGACCGTCATTACCCTGTTGTCATCTATCTATTACGTCGTTTTGTGCGCGTGTTCAAGCGAGTTAATAAATATGCCGTAAAATCAAGGCGACGAAGGCAATAATAAAGATCTGGTGATATAAATCTCGTGCTCAAAAAGCAGATCACAAAGTGTTACTGCGTCAGGCGTCCCACCTGCAGCCGTGGGCAGTATAAAGGTTGTCGTGTATGGAACCTTCACCTTCGCATACCTAATAGGGATTCGCCAATGGCTCCATTGCACATTCCGTCTCATATGCTGTAATATCAGTCAATCAGCAAAAAATAATGACTAAGAAAACTGACAACCCTAGTCATTTGCGGAAATTGCAAATAGAGTCTCCGGTATCGTTACGTTAGACGATCACAACGGAAAGATAACGAACGCATCAACGACTTTTTTTTTAAATTACCTAACGTACAAGTGACTCTGAAATCTAGCTACGGCTTATACAATACAGTTTATCATGGCCCTACTTCGGCTTTATATATTTTATAGCCCATACCTAGTTGTTTCAAGTTACTATAATTTCTTGTAATTCATGACTGAAAATTCTAATTCGCTATCTCTCTAAAGGCGTGAATTTATACAGCTTAAATCAATGACGTAATGTATATATCTTTTACTAAACTTTTAGACATTTTTTATAACTTCGGAACCTAATGTATGGTCAAAATATTAAAGAGATGGGAAAAATATTTTTGGTACCGAATAAACGTAAAATTAAAATTATTAACACTTACATATGTAACTCGTAAAGTTCTTTTTGGAATCGATTCCATACGGAAGTTAACATCTTAAGTACGCAGTGTGGACTTTACTTCTAAACTTTTATTTCTAACGACTTTTGCGTTTGAAAAACGGTTATCGATCATTATTGTCAGGAAGTTTTTGTCAGCATGAGCTTAAATATTTTTTTTTGGTATTTGTTTGAAATATACGGAGGTTTCTGCTTACAACAAAGCTTAAGTACTTATTTCAAGCATAGAAGTCCCCGACGAAGCATAAATACAACTTCCGAAAATTTGGGTGATGTAGTTGTCAATCATGGGTAGAATGGTGAATGTCGCACTGTGTATAAAGTGTTACATTTAAACTAGCCAATGACAGGATTATCTCCAATTACAGGAGGTATTTTCATATAATTTTTTGACATCTCATCAAAGATGAAGAAGAATATGGAAGTCTGGGCATTTACGGGGTACACTCAAAATGTTGTAAATAAATTATCTGGTCAAATTATAAGCTTAAATAATAAAAATTAAATGATTTTTTCTGGCGTTTCTCATGTGTCCGATTATAATCCAGGATTCGGACCTCACATACTAATAAAAGAGTTTCTGCTCAATAAAAAGCTTCTTTTCATCTCACCAATAGATGTCTCTAGTGAAGTTCTAGTGATTCAAGTATTATGTTTCAAAATTGGTTCATATATATATAGAACTTCCAAGAATTTGAGTAGTGCGGTTGTCAATGATGGGTACAATTGATGAATGTTACACGTGTGTAAATTGATCACTTAAATCAGCCTTTGATGGTCCTCAGCCCCGTAAATGCCCAGATCTCCATATTCTTATTAATATTTATTGAGATATCAATAAAAAAATATCAGTTACACATAAATATTTTGGTTAAATATTTAGTTAGCAGATGAACGAAAGATTTTATTTCGATGTTTGAACTTCATTTGAGGAATGATTACGGTATTAAGAGTACTGGAAATAAACGTGTGATGAATATAAAGTGAATTAACTGTTTGTTTTAAAAAGGAGTGTTCAGGATGTAAAACGAATAAGACTCACGTTAAAAATATATACATGAACTCTTTGACCCAATTATTTTAAAATGTAATTTATTATAAATAAAAAACGTGCGTATAACTTGGAAAGTTGTAAGGAAACGTACAACTTTCCAAGTACATACTTATATAAAAATACTAGACGGTTTATATTCGAATCTCGCCATTTGCAAAATGAATTCAAGAAAGATTTATTTTCAATTAGTCTGGGTGTTTGTGACGTATTTAAATCTTTTTGTGTGTACATAAAGCAGCTAATACTCTGGTTGAAAGAAATATGGTTTAACAAGGAAACGTATCGATTTCAAACCATGTAATAAATATTCCAAAGGAATGCTCGTGTATTAATATATGCGATATTGTATGTAAACAATCGCAACCTTGAGTGACCTAGACATGGGGCTACAAGTGTATTATACTATAATACAAACAGTTGTAGGACGCAAAGATGTTTCTACGTAACCGATAGGGTGTTTCAAATCAATCGTGACTCGATAGACTACCACATTTTCAATACATAGCACCGTTTTTTTTTAAAACAATTGTTATAACATCCAACAACTTTATAACATCATAATATAATAAGATCGACTGTGATAAGACATCTTCCCACTCGCAATAAATTAAAATTCATTCATGAACTGCATTTTTCATCATCTTTTGTTTGGAGTTTGTAACTTATTTGGTGGGTATTTTAGTACCTTGGTTTGGAATATTATATCTTTATATATTTTTGTCTTTGCAAAATGTATGATTTGTGTAGGTTTTTATTAATGTCCTTTTAAGACGGAGTATTCGTGTATAACAAACTTTGAATGATTGTTTCTGAGACCTCAAAATTTGTCCACTGTTCTCGATGTAATAAGTGTGAAAGAAAATGACAGCCATAGGGAGAGTCACTTAAAGAAAACAAAGGATATAATTTATTGCATCATCCTACGTTGGATTTTTCATAGAGTCCGCCTATTTGTCACTAGAACTATGTTGCTAATACAAGTTCCAGGACTTGAATGTTTTAAATACGAGTATTTCTTCTTTCTACAATTTGGCCGACACTCCGTGGATGATCAGTGCATATTAAAAAGTATAAACTGGTTTTCGAGAACTGCTATTTGGTTATTTGTATAGGCACGTACAAAGTGACCTCTGACTTGAAACGACTAGTTTTTCCAATCGCAAATTGATTTTATCTCAAAATGATTTCTAAGTTACTTAGTCAATTCGCCGTGGGATACGGAGATTTAAAACTAGATTGAATGATTAATGGGGAGGCTGTTTAGAAAATAAACTGCGATAATTTTATATTCTCTTCTATATCCTATAGAACTCTTAAGATTTTTTTACTGTCAATAAATCGCTTCCGCTGTGTTTTTTCAATATTTTTTGTCTAACATGTTGTTCATTCTGCTTTTTAAGTGTATAAATAAAAGCGGCGGCGCATATGAAACAAATAATTTACAGTCATAGCTTTACTAAAAAGTCATCAATAAATCAAGCTTTTTCAACGAAAAATAACGCTTTTAGGATAAAAACGCTTATTAACTAAACATAGTCTTAAAATATATGAAAGATAATAAAATGAACGATGAAAAAAAATAACTGAAAGATTTTTGCAGCTAACAAATCGGAAAATCTGAGTGCCACATTGCTACATGGCTAAGTGCAGGTAAAAACTTTTTTTAATGAATTTTACACACAGATAAAGAAAAAAACAAGCAAGAACACTCGAAAAACAAAACATGTAATCAAAAGTGAGAAATCGTAGAACGTTTACTCTTTCCTTTAACTGTAATACGTAATATAATACATGATTGTATTTTTTTTCGTTTTTACTTATGTATACGCTCAAATTCTCTCTAATTTCAAACGGCTGTATAAAGTTCAAACTTTAACTAGTTTAACTGGTCTGTTTTCGGTTGGTTGGAAGATATTGCTTCCTTGCCATTGAACGTTTAATAAATAAATAAATAAAATTGAGCTCGAAGCTTGCTTAGTACAAAAAAATATCAACCTCAACCTAGTTATAATAAAACATGAGCAATATTGCGTGATCCATGCCTATAAATATTTTTTTATAAAGTATAATAAAGCTTTCAGTGATTTATTCGGATATTTATTTCTAATTATACCTATCTATTTTAGTAAGGATTTATAATTAGTACGTAGAAAAACATGAAACAAATTAGTTCTATAATTAGTAGTATTATTTTACCGAGTAAATGTTAAATTCAATTTTAAATAAAATAATTGGAATTCATATTTTATTAAATGATAATGAGCATGAGCATGTTGAATTTGTTGTTAAATTTTACTTTTTTCTTCTCATTCTACGAGAAACAATAGACTTAAGACACACATAGTAGATTTGGGAGTGAATTGATAAAGGGTATAACTATGTACAAGGGTCATTAATAATTAACAATAAAATTATATTTTTAAATATCCATCTTAAATGTTTTCCTTAGAATTATACTCGTACATCATTTTAAAGCTTAAAACTAATTATTTTTTTCTACATAATCGTTGTCTCTGTCTAAACACTTTTGAAGTCGATGTTTCGAACTCAAGAAAGAGGTTATTCGATTTCTTAAAGGAATGGCGGTAGAATTTTATGACTTGGGTATACATAAGTTGGAACATCGTCTGCAAAAGTGTTTAGACAGAAATAGCGATTATGTAGAAAAATAGAATAAGCTTTTTAAGCTTAATAAAATGTATAATGCTGAGGAAAACATCAAAGATTCATATTTAAAAAAAAACATGGGAACGTCATTTTATGAATGAACTCGTATGTGCGATAATTCTTTTGACGGTTTTGAAATAAGATACATTTTATCGTAGAATACCTAATCCTAAAGGAAGATAAGATTAAGAAGAAAAAATACCTTTATCCATAAGTAAGATAAATCTTTGAAATATGTATAGTAGAAAAAATGAAGCTATTAAATAAATGTTTTTATTCATGGAAAGTACTCGTACATTGTTTCGTTGTGGCTGCGCGAAATCTACGCCTATTAATTCCAATGACCCGCACTTTTTACACACCTCCTGATGTGTTTATTATTGAACATTTCTCCTTTCTCATTCCTCGTCAGACGTCATTTCCCCTGGAGCTACGTGCTGAGGCTGAGGAATGGCCAGATACCAAATTTCTCTCGGTTTGGACCACTTTTGAGTGGTTTATCAAACGTGTTTAGTGTTTAGACAACGCGACGCCGGCGTAATCCTGGTCAATGATCCAAATTTTACAAGACAAACTCAAAATAGCCTTAATTTTCAAAATAACCTTTTTAACTCTAGGCCACGGGACTTATTTTAAACTATCGTAAAATATACGACCATAAGAAAAACTCACATTTCACCCAAAATGTTTTCTGAAAAGATTTAAATAAGTGTAACATGTTTCTTGAGAACTTTTTATACATTCTTCTTCAAACCCTTACCCGCATCCCAATAGGGCACTGCATCATATGAACGCAGTGTTATCTTGATCATTAACACTTGAAGAAAAGGTGATCAGCCCTTTGCTTCAGGTACCAGTCCAGGGTAATATTGAATCAATAAAGTGAAAAAATCACTTATATTTATTGAGACACCCCTGGGAATCGAATCCGGGACCTACAGTACGGTAAACGAGCGTGCTGACCATTACTCTACGGAGGCGGACACTGTTTATAAATTACGATTATAAAATATAAATTACTTTACACATAATTGTATATATTTTTATATGTGCCTTTTACCGCATGTTTTTTTTCGAAGAAAAGCGTAATTTTTGGTCTTTAATAAAAATATATAACCCTCAAATACGTTTTATAAATCATAAACTGTATTAGCTTTTTAGCCTTAATGGCAGTTATATATATATACATATATACATATATATATATATATATATATATATATATATATATATATATATATATATATATATATATATATATATATATATATATATATATATATATATATATATATATATATATATATATATAAATATATATAAATATATAAACATATATATATATATATATATATATATATATATATATATATATATATATATATATATATATATATATAATAATAATAATAAAACCCTTATCCGCACCCCAATGGTGCATAGGGCACTGCGTCATATAAACGCAGTGTTATCTTGATCGTTTACACATGAAGGAAAGGTGATCAGCCCTCCGCTTCAAGTACCAGTCCAGGGTAATATTGAATAAATATTACAGTGAAAAAAATCACTCATATTTATTCTTACCCCCCCTGGGAATCGAACCCGGGTCCTCCAGAACGGTAGCCGAGCGTGCTGACCATTACACTACGGAGGCGGACAAATACCTAACTTAGAAACATACTATTATCAGTATTTTGCACTAATGTTTGCGTTCAGAATTGAATTCATTAGAAAAATGTTCATTTACTAAAATGAATACTAGGAATCTTTGATCCAAGGAAACGAAAACTGATAAACTAGGCTTTACTATCACATGTCGTATCTAGGTACGTACGAGTATATATTAATGATATTTTGTGAAGGCCTACTTTCCTTGTAGGAATTCCACAAGAGGCAGGTCATAGAACACATCGTGTGCACTCACATGTACATCCACCCGCCAGTACCTACATTTGAGAGTAGAGACTTATGTAGATAAATTTTCATAGGTCAGGTTGTCTTTAACCTTTAATTTGATTTACCAACAAGATTCGAGAATATCGAATCGATTAATTAGTGACAAGCCCTCCGGGATTAGAAAATCAATAAAAATAGATGGTGTATTTAGTCAAAGTTTAGAAATTTGTTAAAAGAGAAATCACTCGTGCAATTTGATGTCATGTTTTGGTCGAGATAGTGTTAACTTTGAACTTTTTTTAATTTATTTTTTTTAAATTTAATACTTATTAGAAAATACATATACATAATCGAGGATATGTACTCGTTTATATATACTACAAGTAAAAGATTTTTTTAACCTTTATATATTTAGGTATTTATTTATACATAAATAAATAAAGGTAAATTTATTTATTTATACATATACTGATATTCATTCAAAACTGGTGAAATTAGAAGTATCATTTTAAAAAAATGTTATTTTGAGCTTTCTATTAAAAAAAATATATGTGAACTAATTCTGAATATATCTCAAATATTTTTAATTGGAAAAGACTATTTACTCCCTAAATTCTCAATTAATGGTAACACCATCTGCTAAAATTTTACGTCTATCAAAATTACAACTAACTTACGAAGGGAATCTTACAACAGTGGATATTCGCATCTCTAAAAATTAATGCATTGTAGATATTAAATAATAAATTTGCAGAATGATGAACTTTACACAGATGTATAAAGTGATCATTTTAGGCAGCCAAATGGCAGTTCGTAAGCCCTGGAATGATCAGACTTCCATCTCTCTTCGTGTAAAAACAATATATGCTTCATTTCGGTTCATACATCTTCAATATAACAAAGTGTTTATTACGTTGCAAGTAATTAACAATTTATTTATTATTAGTTTCAGTCTGAGTGTAAAATAACTTAAACTATTACATGTTACAAACATATATAGAATTAAGTTCTTAGAAATTTGCATCGGAAAATGTAGTGCGTCCGATGTTAGCGTTTCCAAAAGAATCATCCAAGGTTTACCACTTTATTTTATAACGCGAACACGAACCATTTGTGGTAATCAAAGAGAATTCTATTAATAAAATGACGCTATCGTTATGTAATTCCGAGAACTTTATGACAATAATTCCAAACCGCTTACACAAAGATTCATAGAATTTTAAATGCTGATATTTTCATATAATATTTGCATTCAAACGATGTTATTGTTCTGAGATTTGCTGACAGTTAAAGCGAAAAGAAGACAAAAAAATATGCGATGAATATATCGTGTGTATACTGGCGAAAAACGTAAACTAGATAATATCGGGTTGTGGACCCGTGGTTAGTGTCGCGGACTCTTAAGTCAGAGTTACTCGGTTCGCACCCACTCTACCACAATTTGATGTCTATATCTCTAGTAATGAGTCGCTTAGGCTCACAGAAATAGTATGAAATTGAAGTATTTGTGCAAATAATAAAAACACAAATATTTGTCTTTACAAATAAAATATGAAATTTTGACTTAATGATGGAAATTATAACGTTTTCATCGTTCAATAAACTGACAAAATACACTAAGAAGTTTGAAATATCATATTAATGTGGTTTCAAAAGAAAATTAAACTTTAAGTTTTAATAGCGGGTATTTTATTCAAGCTAAAAGCTTTAAATAACAGGGATTATTCAAACAAGGATTTTAGCTCTGATTTTTTTTTCATGTTTTAAGGACAACCACACAAAGAAGTTGGTCCTTATTATTATCTACTAGCTATTCAAAATATGTAAATTAATTTGTTATGGCACATAAAACCATTATAAATAAATATTGATATTGTAAACGAAATACTAGATGGAACTTTTAAAAAATCCATTTTCTTCGCACTTTATAACGTCAAGAATTGTTGCTTTTTCCTTGCAATGGATCTTTGTCAGACGGGAGGAATATCTGATTTAACATACTCAACCTATAAAGGATTGTATTGGACTCGTTTTGTGTTTATAACAGCCGATATAATTAATATTTTCTTTAGGAAAATTCGCTTTTGAAAAAACGTTATTTTCGTAAGTTGGCAATGAATGAGATCCTGTGACGTCATTCATTGCTGTCACGTGTTTCTGTAAACGATGGAATTATTTAATGTTAGTATCGTTGCTAAATTATTGGCGGCTCTATTTGTTGATGTCCATAGACAACCCTTTCACCCCCCCTCTCCCCTCATATTTGTATAACACAAATGGTAGTGTAGTGGTAAACAAACAATCCATACTACTACTATAACTGCTCTATAAACCATAGACAATAAACCAGATGACGTCATAAAACGTTCGATGTCGGAAATTTGATGACGTATGCCAACGCACGTTTTTCTTTTTATTCAAATATGTAAAGTTTAAACATAAATATCTCCCTATTGATAGTCTTGTGATTTTTCATATTAATTTATTCGCCAATAATCCAACATCTTGACAAAGGCCTATTACAACATAGACATTTTAATCATTTATAACTCTGTTATTTCTTTACAGAAGAAAAGAAAAGTACCTACCGATTGTCATTTGTTTTTTGTATAAAATGAATTTATGTTCCAATTAAAAAAAAAAAAAAAAAATAGCCAAACGAGATTCGAATGAATTCAGACGAACAGGTACCTCCGTAGGTAGGAACCGATTGTATGTGGGTAAATGCGAAATTAAAAGTACATGCCTACATACTTGCCGCTAAATCGATGCCGCGAAATTGTTTCACAAAACCCGTTTCTTCTCTCCCACATAGGTGGACCGGCTCGATTCAATCCCTAAGAAAGTAAAAGCAATTACCCAATTTTTAAGACACCAGCAATGTGCTCTTTATTTTCTCTTTTGATTTGCAAACGAATTCGCGAGGCGCACTTGTCCGTAAATATTTAGTACTGTGCACACGTTTGCTCGTAAATATTTAGCACTCGCATGCGGAGAAAACAAAATGCCACACCTTCTCAAAAGTGTTACAGGTTGACGGAGTTTGACAATTACTTTGTTAAAGTAACTGTTTTAGAGAAATTTAAATGAGATTAAGAGGCATGGAGAGTCGCCATTATTTGGAGAATAAAAATAATTTGTTAATCGAATAAAAGTCAATCATTAAAAAATAGAAACAATGCAATATGGAGCGAAGGCAAAATAAAGGAATTTGTAAGCACAATATTTTGAGTGTGTCCAAATCATTGTTTGCAAACCTGGGTTTGTCCACTTAGGGATTATTTAAATTGATATCTCAACAAAGATGTCAACATGCACCATTCTACCCATGATTGATAACCACACTAATCAAATTTCAATTCAAGTTTTATTTATCCTTCAATTTATGGCACCTTCTTTTACGTACGACTTCTCGGCACCCTCTATGGTTTAGTTGAGTAGGTCTCTGCTAAATACAAAAAAACTTACCCCAGAATTCCTGAATTTTGCTACACTTTTGAGCTATTTATATCAAGATTTTACTACACACTTTACATAAACGATGTTTTTTTAGACAGTAATATGGAAATCTGGACATGCACAAGCGATACAATTTATCATTGCCTGGTTTAATAAATTTTGCTGTCACTTGTAACATGTACACAATTTATCGAAATTTGAGTAATGTGGTTGACAATCATGGGTGGAATGGTGAATGTTACAGTGTATAAAGTGATCCCCCACAATCTCTATAAAGTTCTTCATTTATGTTCCGATATCAATAAAATGTAGATAATTCATTAAAATGAAAAACAACAAACACATTTGATTAAAAAATACAAATTGCATACTTGATATTATACAGGCGCATAGGACGAACATTCGAAGACATCCTAACCGTTAACTAAAATAAAAGATTATTCTTATTATAGTTTGTAAAAACTCGATCTGTAAATGAGAAAACACTCGTAAAAAAACTCACAAATCATATATGTTTATCCCAATTAAATTTAAATTTTTTTACGGTCAACTTTTTTTGATTTTGAACTATCTTTTTTTTTAATATTTACTATAGTATATATTCACTCATTTACAAATAATTTAAATGTACTTTCTTGATGGTTGAATCTTACAGGCTTCTTATCTGTAATTGTCGATTTTTTTATTTAATTTTTATGATCTCTCTTGGGCAAATAGGCTAACATTTTTTTCTCTACAGCATAGATATTAAGATTATCTTCCCTCCTACACGTACATGCCTCTTGCAAAAATAATAGCTATTCTAATTGTAATCCGATCGTGGAGGCGGATAATGAAGCATTTTGAATAAAAAAATATTTGCGTAGTTGCAAGTAACGAATGATTAAACCAAACTTTGAAGCATATAAATAATAACTCTATTATTAAGCCAAATAAATCATCTATCATAAATCCACATATTATAATAATTCTTAACGTAAATTTTAAGTTGATTTTCCTAGTTTATTTGGTTTATTTTTGGTGAAAATTGCAAATAAAAATGTAATTTTTTGTTCCAGGACAAACAATTACACAACCACCCTTGGAAGATTCAGCAAGTCCACTAGCCGCCTGGTGAACGGCAACGGTACCGACGATTACTTACGAAACTCCCAGACCCTCCCGCGCAAACTGCACGATGAACAAATCCAGAAGAAATCCAACTATCAGCAGTCATCTTCCCCGGCGAGGCAGTGGGAGAACGATCGTCTCACCAACAACAAAAGGTCCTCTAGCACCATCAACGTATCCATCGTAAATGTGACCCCTCCCTCTTCCACCCTGGGAGTCAGCAGACCTACAACTAACGGCAACGGCATTCAAGGACCTATCAAACCCGCCAGGACATACAAAGCTTTGAACAGAAGTAAGAGTTTCAACGTTCACGCTATGGAACCTTTGAATGACACGCACAAAACAAGTTACTTCAACAACTCCGGTCGCCTCAACAGCTCTAATATTTACAAGTCCAATCCGCATTTGACTCGTTTGGACGAAACACCGGAACAACTGAAAAGTCCAGGAATCGTTTCGATCATCAGCAGAAGCCAGAGAGATCTGTCTAATGCCCTACAAGAGGAGGAAGAGGAACGCAAGGAAAATCTATACAGCAACAGATTCACCAAAAAAACATCTTACACCAATGGCCTTTCCAAACCCGCTGAGAATGGTAATGTTAACGATAAGAAGAAAATCTTCATGAAGGGATTACTAGAAAGGTCTCCGGAACTATTCCAAGCTTTACACGGAGATGATGAGATTGACGGGATCAACGGTAGAAGCAAATCCCCCACACCGATCTATAACAGCACTCCGCTGAAAAATGGTTTCAACAAACAGACCCATTACAAAGAAGATTTATCTTACAAGACTTCGGACCCTTATCGAAGGGATACTAGTTCTCCGTACCGGCCTTTGAATAATGTAGACAAGTTTAAATCGGCCGAAGGTTACATCAGTCCCGGATACAATGTCGTAAGGAGAGGCAGTGCCAATAGTGATAATTTCTCGGAGACATATCGTACTTCGTCTAGATCCGACGATCCCAGAAGACCCAGCGTGACAAATACTGTTCAAACGGTATCTAAGAAAACCATTCCTTCGAAGGACGGAAGAACAAAAGAGACCATCGAGTCCACGGAAACAACGACAGTAACGAAGAGTCGTTATATCGGCGATCCCATGTCCAATCTAAAGTACGTCGAAAACGGTGGACGGTTAAACGGACTAGATCATAGAAGAGGTAGTGGACAATCCAACGAGAGGCGCGGAAGTAACGGAGTTGTGATAGAAGTAAGGGATTACAGAAAATAAGGATTTAGCGCTAAATAATTCTCCCAGTCTTAACCCGTATTAACAATTCATCAATAGTGAATCGAACAAAGTATATGTGTCAGGTAACTGGATAAAGTTTAAGATGTGGATAAGATATAGTAAATTAACAAAAGTGCAAACAGTTTATCAAAAACTTACATAACGTACACACGATACATAATTTAATCTTAAATTAAATAAAAACTTTTCTAATACATAAGATAGTTTATAATAATAATGGCCATAAAATTTCACAATGTATTTAAGATACATAAATTATGAATGTTACATTATTAATAAATTTATTTAATCGGTAAAATAATACTTAATGTACACAAGTTGTATGGTATGTACTCATACAAATAATACATTGATAGCTACTGTGAAATGGACTGAAAATGGTAGAAGACCGTCAATCTTAAAGAAAAAGTGTTTGAAAAGTTTAAATATTCACGAATAACTGAATAATCACATAAAACACGAGATATTTTAAATAAAATCAGTATTTTAACATTTATCGTTCACTTAACCGATTTAATATCATGTTCATTGAGATATATTAATCAAAAGAAAAAGATACCTTGGTCTTGTATAAGTGCCAAAAATAATGTGAATATATATATGAGAAAATAAAGTATCCATCATGTGTACCATTCATTTTGGTTTCATTTTTCATAAAATGGTTACCCAAAATAAATACCAATTAAATCCTTCAGTGTCATTCAATTCATATTTTTATTAAATTTGAAATTTTTATGTATTTTACTATTATTTGTTATTATTGATACGAGTCATAATATTATATTCTAAATAAATAAATATATAAAATTTGTGTGTTTAAATTTCATTTTTAAATACTTTGGATTCATTCAGTATGCGTATGTCCTAATTTACATACGTATGCATCAACCCATTCAGCAAATATAGTTCAGGTCAGAAGAATACTCCTTAGAGTAGAATCATTTAAAAATTCAATTTGTTTGCTTAAATACTTAAAATTAAGGATGATGCCTACAATTTTAAATAACATATTGGGTGCAATACTTACCAATATTTTGTTTATAACTACAATAAAGTATTATTAAAAAACAATAAAAAAACACAAAATGATAAAAATATGAGTCTCGTAAATAACATAACGTAATTCTGGAGAGATGATGTGAGATCAGTTCACTGGCAATCGTAACACAGCACTCCAGTGTTGCCAAATGTCTAGCCCCCATCTGCGTTTCACAAGCAGTTTTATAATGAGGTTGGAGCTCTTCATCAGCCTCTCCCGGAAGCCTGCCAATCTATATCTGATCAGCCTATCCCATTGTGGTATGTGTGCTGAATCAATCGTTTCACTCGCGCCACAGTGCCGGGGTAACTTCATGAGGGCCCTGTATCCATTTTTGTATCATCTTTTTATATCTTTTGCTCTTTTCTGGGTGCCTACACCACAATTCACTGGCATACTGCTGCGTACACACGACAGAAATGTGGTTGTCAAACATGGATAGAATGGTAAGTATGACGCAGTCTACGAAGTGATTACTTAAACCAGCCAATGAATGGTCATAAGACTGTTAATATCCTCATATAAATTAAATAATTAAATCTAAGATTTAATTTAAAAGTTATAAATTAAATCTTCATAAAATAAAAATAAAATATACATAAATATCAATACTGATTTCAAAGTCATAATATTATGTTCCATTTTTTATTATTAATAAGCAGTTAGTATCAATATCTCATTTTCAACATCATGTGCTGATTGAACATTCTGAAGAAAATATATAAATATATATATATATATATATATATATATATATATATATATATATATATATATATATATATATATATATATATATATATATATATATATATATATATATATATATATATATATATATATATATATATATATATATTAGCTTTTATAAAATGAGAAAAATTATATTCTTTGACTTCTAAAAGAATGCATTGAAATGATTAGGGAAAGTATAGTATGTATAACCAAATGAGCATCCGAAATCGCATGCGCAGAGATGTATTTTGGTAAAGGGCAAGATCAAATGGAATATCTGCACATGTAAGTATAATAGGAGTGTATAATAAGTCAGGTTGTGGTCTTATGGTTAGTGTCGCTGACTATGAGTTAGATTTTCTAGGTTCAAGCCAACTCTACAAATAAAATTATTTGAAATTTAAATTTATAATAATAAAGAGCACAAATATTTCTCTTTCAATAAAAAAAATGCTTTTATTCAGTAAGTTTCAGTCTAAACATTCATCAATTTTCAAATTTCAAGGAAGAACTTAATTTTACATGGTACTTCAGTACTAGGTATTTTACCGCATCCGTGGTGTTATGGTTAGCCTGTTTAGCAACCTTCCTGCAGATCCCGGGTTCGATTCCCAGGGGAGGGTGAAAAAAAAAAACATATTTGTGATTTTACACTGTAATATTTATTTAATATTCCCCTGGACAATCAAGATAATACTGCATCAAAGCACTATACACCACTGGGTGCAGATAAGGATTAGAAGCTACATATAGGTGAGACTAATGGTATACTTTTTCGGTTACTTAATTGGGATGTATTCGGTATTTTTTCTCAGTTTATAATTATTTCCAACTTTAGTGTTTGATGTCAAATTGTCAAATATATTAGGGGTTATATATATGTGTATGTTCGCCTCCGTAGTGTAATGGTCAGCACGCTCGGCTACCGTTCTGGAGGTCCCGGGTTCGATTCCCAGGGAAGGGTTAAATAAATATTAGTGATTTTTTAATTCTAATATTTATTCAATATTATCCTGGACTGGTAACTGAAGCGGAGGGCTGATCACCTTTCCTTCATGTGTTAACGATCAAGATAACACTGCGTTTATATGATGCAGTGCCCTATGCACCATTGGGGTGCGGATAAGGGTTTGATTGATTGATAAATATGTAGCACGCAATTGCACTTATTGGCATGATTAGCTTTAAATAATCCCAAAACTGAATTAATTAACGACATCTATTAACACATTGCTTGCGGGAAACGCTTGAAAGCGTCTTTTATTTACTATTGGTAGAGAGCGGGAGACGCTTATAAGCGTTCCATTTGATAGAGCACGAGAGATGCCAAAAAACATTGTACAAATGGGAATTGAGTTTGCGGTAAATTGTGATTAGTGTATTGAGGGATAGGCGGCATACTCTCTAAGTATAATTAGGATCAGAGTTGACGAAAAAACCGCCCGACAATAATGTGTTAAAAGTTATTACATACATATTTAATTGGGTTTTCTAACTCTAATTCGGGGAATCTAATGATATATTTTTTAGTATATAAAATATGTAGGTTACCTGTTTAGGGCTATTGTGTTGAATAATGTAAAAACGTACAATGACGTATATCGTAGAACGGGGCTACTTGAACTTTGATGTGTTACTTCAAAGCCCAGCACAAAATGCCCAGTACAAAAAAAATATTTACATTGTGGTATCGATCGAAGTATCGTGGCAATAAGTGTCACCTGTCAGGGAAACAATGAAGCATGTCAATACGTTTATTATTGTAGACCAAATGCAGATTTAATTTTTTTTTGTACTTTTTTTGCTCAAGTAACACATCAAAGTTCAAGTAGCCCCGTTCTATGGCATTTTCTTACATTCAGAATTTAAAATGTATGGCGTCGGTCTGGCTGTGGAACAAATTACCCGTCAAAGTGAAAAAAGTACCCTGCGACTACCTTATTATCATTTCTTGGAACCCTACCTGTCCAATCATATCACTTTCCTCGGAATCCTCTGTCTCTCCCTGAACTCTTCATATTTTTTGCTACTTCCAATATCCTCTCTTATTTCCATCTTTTATCTCTTAACTGCAGTCATGTAGTTACGTTGAAATTCGTAGAAACATCCGGCCACTTATTTCAAAAGACCTAAATAAAGATTAAAAAACCTGACAAGCCTTACTAGCTTGCTTTTAATTGTTTAGAACAGGGGTTCCCAATCTATTTCAGCCCGCGGCGCACTTACGATTTTAGTATTTTGTCACGGCGCCCTACTTTAGTAAGCTATTTAGAATAGATATAAATAGATAATGACTATATATAAATATTACAGTCGAAAGAAATAGGTGTCTATAATTATAGTAGTCGGATAGAAAGATGCAAGCGCTCAAAATAAAATTTGTGCTTTATAGGTACCCGAGATTATTTGTGGTTTCGGATAATGATAGAGGATCGACTCACGGCACCCCTCTTTACTTTCTACGGCGCACACTTTGGGAACCCCTGGTCTAGAAGATATCGCTAAATAGCAATCTGCCTATGTACACATCCTTCCTACAAAAAAAAAATAAATACTTGTGGCTAGTTCTTTTAAGAATCTCTCCCTAATAGATAACAACTCCACATTCGTCAGAGTTGGGATTTTGTAAGCAAGGCGTAGTGAGCTAGCGGATCCTGGAGTCAGATGAAGAAAGCTATGACCCGGCCTCCTTTGTCAAGACCATTTAGCTCTACAGTGCATTTGAAACAATGAGATCATTTGGATACCATCTGGCATTTGTGCCAAGTATAGGGTTTTTCGATAGCAATGATACAATTTTAAATGGTGATCATGGCAACACTGTTAATTATTTTTTGAAGATTTAAGTCATTTGTGTTTGGTAGATTGTGCCATTTAATCATGGAAAGATACACGCTTGAACAACGTTCAGAAATTTTTAAATTGTTTCATCAAAATTAGTACTCATTTGCTAATACTGTGAGAAATTTAAGAATAATTCATGGATGACATTATTCAGTTAATGGACTCACTATCCAAATGGCCCAGTCAATTATCCGCCGAAATCTTGTGATTTAACACCTTGTGATTTCTTTAATTGAGGTTATGTTAAGTCACAAGTGTACGTTAATAATCTAACATTTGAGCAATTAAAGGACAACATTGAACGCGCTATTGCTTGAAATACAGCCAAATTTATATGAAAAAGTGATGGAAAATTGGGACGATAGGATGCTGTATGTCCAAAGAAGTTGTGGTGCTCACAGGAACAATGTTATTTTTCATACATAATGGCATAATATAACCTTTAAAATAAAACAAAATCTGTGATTTACTGAATTATTAAGATGTTTTTTAAATTGCATCACTCTGAATGGAAAACCCTATCCAATGATAATACAAGATACGAAAAAAATGGTGTCAAATACAAAAGTGAGAAATAAAACATGAGTGTAGAAAATTTTAAATTATAATTTATTTTATTGAATTACTTAAATAATTACATTTTATAAAAATAACCTTACCCTAAATTTAAATTTGATAAAACAAATCCGCCGGCTGTGCAGAAACATCCAGAAAATTTCTGGGAGTTATGTTGATTAGATGTCCTGGCAGAGTTGTTTTACAAAGTTAAATGTATTATGAAGTTATTGAACTCCCATACAGCCTTCCATATGAGAAATCATTTTACATTCAATGTAGCCAACGTTCCGATATTTGAGCATTGAATATATTCAAGCTGAGGGGTAGCAAATTGCAGAATGTAAAGGAGAAACAGCTATAATACATACATGAAAGAATAATACATTTAAATGACGAAAAAAAAACTTTTGTAAAAGTAGTAATGTTTGTTGTAATAAGACTTCTAAAATTTCATTCGTGCACATCAATCAATTTATAATAAAGACATTACAAAAAAAAAACAAAACTATTTGGTGATACTGATTGGTGTCAAAGTAAAAACTAATTTTTAATAACTGACATCTATGGTCAAAATTTTTAAGCTAAACAAAAAAAAAAGTTTATTAGATACTAACACCATCCTCATCACGATTGTCTGTTTAAAAATGTCAAAATTTTGATTAAAATGTTTTGAATGAATGTCATATTTTGATTATTAAAAGTTGAAAAAGAATCAATTCACACAAAACATTAGATAGGTTACAGATTTGTAAGCACTAAATAATTCAATGATTCTTCACAGTAACAATTCAAACCTAAAAATTAGAAAATGCGTGAAACTATTTACTCTCTTGCATCACAGTAGAAACCAGCTATAATTTACTATAGAAATTACTTATGCTACAATTTCGAGAGTAAACAGCCGATAAAATATGAAAACTTGAAAAATTGAAAGTTATGTAGACTGCGTCGCTTCAATGAAAATGTAATATGATTGGTCAAAGAGGAGAAGTATTCTGCAGAGATGGAATAACATTTAAGGATGGGGCATAATACAAAGCCTGTGAAGTGTTTAGTTCTACTACTATAATATATCATCATAAAAAAAAAAAATACACAGGAAATGACAGTCAGAATCACAGAAAAATCATGTTTCGATAGATAGCTAAAAACGAGGTACAATATTTATTACAGGTAAGCATAATTTACAACAAAATAAGTAAAACTAGAAAGATACAAGCGTAATCTCTGTCAAAACTACAATGGTGTAAATTTTGGGTTTAGTTGTAGGCATCAAAATTAAAATGTTCCATATTTATTGTAACAGCAGACAGTTGGTAGAATTCCATATTGAATTGTTGGGAACTCTAATTGTCTAAGTGTTTGATAATGTCTGAATAAGACGAAACGCGTCACGTATTAACATATACATAAATAAATGTAGAATTCAATCCATTAAACCTTGTTTAATTTTGGATATATTACCCAACATTTTAAATGTTCCATACGAAATATAGGATGAAATTCTCAACATACAAAATTTAAACACGGATACCTTTGTAACTAACCCATTTAGAGTATCTCTGATCGCCATTCCTGTGTACTCTTCAAATAAGTGTAAAATAATGCCATAATTTGCTACACAGAATCGTTACAATTTGATTAGTAAAATTTGTTTATGTTGAAGTCATTACACCACATCAAATTTGAATAAAATACCTGAATAATTCGCACATCGTCCGCCATTTTTGAATATTTCAAAGCTCCGCTATTTCAAGTATAGAACTAAGTAAGTTCACTTGCCCACAAATATGAGAGTTTTATTATGCAGTTCCTACTATTCGGTTGCAGCCATCGCCCTTGCTTGCGCGCGCACACGCTTGTCGTATTCCAGTCTGTTTTGGCTGAAAAATAAACAAAAGAAAAATAAGCTAACATGCAAACAGAAGATTTTAAATACTTCAGTGTATGTAACGTTGTATTATAAGGAATGAATTATAGCATGTTGATACAATATTGTAGATTTTAGGTTCACACATTTGTGGAAGCCTGGGTGTAACCGACATTAATTGTGAGGTAGAGGAAAGGAAATTGACATTTAAAAAAAAATACTGTTCACATTATATTGATCAATGTCAAAGTAAAAACTAAATTGTAATAACTGACATCTACTGTGGAAAATTTGAAACTGGATAATAACTATTTAACCGTTTTAGTGCTAGAGATTTTTAATTATATGTGTGCTAAAATTGATGGAAGCCTTTTTTGAAAAAATGATCTTTTTTATTAAGTGTGCAAAAAATCAATAATTTGTGGAAGCGTGGGTGTAACTGACATGGATAGTAAGAACCTGAACACATTGTAATACCAGGCAATCGCCGTGGATCTTCCTCGAAAGACATCTAGAGAAAGATCAAAAAATTCATGGATGCAACAGGAAGATAACATGATTCGAAGACATGGCCTAGGTGATATTGTATATGATAGAAGAACCTTCAACATGAGTACGAGAAGTGATCCCAACAGCTTACAAAGACGATAAATTGGGATGGAGCTAGGAAGAAGATGTTTTCCAATACTTCCAGCTAAAGTTTTTTCCAGTTGATGAGATCTAAATGGAACAAATACAGCATTGTGAGAATATGTCAACAGAGTGTTTAACAATATTTTTAAAGCAATGAAGTTTGTAATCATCGATAAAACGTGAGCCAATTACTTCATATCTGAGATGAAGTAACATATCAAATGGTGGATAAATGGTGGAGAATCGGCTCCAAAGATGGCGAGGGCTGTTCCATCTGTTGGGAAGGTTAGGGTGTCCATTTTTTCGGACAATTATTGTTGATTACTTTAAAAAAGAAACAACAAACAATGTGGTGTATAATAAGAAATCTTATTGCCCCATTTCGCCATAAAGAAAGTGTTATTTCATGAAGATGATTTACTAGTTCATGCATACTTTATCCTAATGGCTAAAATCACCGAGTTGGTGTTTGAATAGCTTCCTCACGCAGGCTATTCGTCAGATTAGGTCACCTCAGACAAGCTTTCAAAGGTAACAGCTGAAGGCGCGTTGCAGTAGCCTGGGTGAGGACCTATCCAATATCGGATCCGTGTTAGTTCAAAAGGAACTCTCACGAGAGGTGGTATTATACACGATAAAACTAGTGAAAGACATTGGTACTATAAACCAAGCTAGGACGCAAAATGCCGAACCCTCTTCTAGTGGAACGGAAGGTCTGTTCGCGATAGCCTGGCTTTTCCTGAGGAGTTTTAGGGTGGTTTTCTTCTAGCAATGAGCAAATGCTGAGAAAAATTCACCTCAGACATTTTCTCTTTCCTCAACTTAACACCTTAATGACCGCATGTATGACCGTATGAGATATACGCCTATAGCCGCACGTATCGGCAATTTTGTCCAAAAATTCATTTGTAATAAACATAGAGGGAAAACTATTTCCATTTTCAGTTTTCTGGATTTTAAAAAATTGTTTCATGATGTGTCAGTGTCTACCCAGTCCATACCATCAACGTCGCCATCAGAATCATATTATCATTATCTTGTAGCTAATTATTTCAGAACCACTATCGGAATCACTATCGACTTCACTGTTACCTCTCTCAATATCACTAGAATCTTCTGAAAAAATATCTAATCAAATTCAGTCGGACCATAAAAATACCACAGACACTCAAGATAAGATTTGAAAAGGGCTGAATCCAGGTAAAATTAGTCACAAAATTTTAGAAATGAGATACAAACGTTCATAAAATCAAATTGTAGCCATGACATCAACCCTTTTTAAGTAGTGTAAATTTATTTTCGAATGAACAAATCGCTCACTCCTTTCAAGAACGTCATAAATAAAAAATCGTCAATTTTCAGTTGTGCATGTTTTCAGAATGCCCAGAAAATGTACTAAATCCCAGCAAAAGAGGCATATTTTTAATTTAATATTTACCCGCTACAGGGCAGAAAGTGTTGTTTTTGCATTTTGAAGAAAAGGTATTGTTTAATTATTTTTTTAAAATAAACTAGTTATTAATGGAGAAAAAAACCTTCAGGTTTAACCTAAAAAGATCCGTTACACAGTAAAAAGTTCAAGAAGTGGCTTGATATTTATTTTTAATACATTGTACAGTATCTACTCAATGAATTAGGGCCACGCAGAATTTCGCGCAATTTCTCAATTCAAACAGGAATAACTCAGAGAAAACCTTGAATAAAACAACATTGAATTTTATTTACACATAAACACTTTATTACGCTTAAATTATGCATATATTTTCATATAAATATAGTTAGTATTTAGTATTTCCACCTTTGGCAGAAATAACTGCCTCAATTCTTTTTGGCATACTTAAAATGCACTGTTTTATCATGTTTTTATTTCTTCGTCTTCTGACCAAATTTTTTGAATATTTTTTTTTTGACAGTCTACTGTTGGATTTGAAAATGAGTATACCTTATTTTTTAACATGCTCCATACGTTTTCTATAGGAGTAAGGTCCGTAGAATTTCCAGGCCAGGGGAGCAAAGGCAGATTTTTGTTAGACAAAAAATTTATTATTAATTTAGCCCGGTGGCAAGGTGCCCCATCCTGCATGAAGGTGTATGGACCTTCTGTTGGGTCGAGTGTATGGTAGAAGGGCAATAAAATTCGTTCGAGGACCTGCTTATAGGAATTTTGGTTCATTGTTCCTTCCACGAAAAACAACGGCCCAGGTAAATTGTTAATAATACATGACCATATCATTGTTGCAGGGGGGTGTTTGATAATTTTTACCACACAGGCCTCATTGTAACGTTCCATTGGTGTTCTCCTGACGAATCGACGGCTCTCTGTCACGGCTTCTAACCGGCACTCATCACTAAAGATGACCTGAAAAATAATGAAAATTTAAGTCTAATTCAAATATATAAGTTTATTTACTAAAATGATATGTTGAAAATTCAATTTAAATAAATACCTTTTTCCAATCATCTACCGAGTAATTTCGATGTAGCCTGGCCCATTTTAATCGATCCGCTTTCATTCGTGGTGTCAATTTTGGTACTTTTACAGGGCGCCTGCATTTCAGATTTACTTCGTAAAGACGTCGCCTCAGTGTTGATACCGATATATTTATACCCTCTTCTTCCAATTTTATTTTTAATGTTTTTGCTGATGCACTACGGTTTTCTAAGACACTTTGAACGATTTTTCGATCAGTCCTCGGTGTTGTTTTTCTAATTCTACGACAGTTCTTTCGCCGATTGCTGGTGGCGGGTAAATGATTTTTTATTGATTTTGAAATTCTGTCCACTGTTTGACGAGAAACGTTTTCTTTTTTTGAAATTTCTCTATTAGATAGTATTCCTTATTTCAGTAGCACTATAACACTAGACTTTTTTCCTCAGAAATGTCTTTACTTTTTCCCATTTTGTCCTTTTCAAAAAAAAAACACTTGTGTTTACAAAAAAAAATATACTTTATGAACTAAAATTTAAAATTAAGTTTTTTTCACAAGACACGATAACTATATAACCTCTCTGAACAAAACAACAACCAGAACTCAAGAAACTTTACTAATAAATGAGATAGGACTATTTTTTGAACTTTCAACTATCTGTCTACCTGTGCTAATTAGGGACCTTTCTCAGAAAAAGGGTTTGAAATTTTGTAAAGGCTTAAATAATCCCGGTATATTTTACATATTATTGAAGGTAATATACATGATATTAGATGTCAATAGAAAACTTAAAGTATTTATGTAAAATAAATATAATAATCCAAAAGATTTCAGAGTATTCAAAAAAATAATGGGTGGCCCTAATTCATTGAGTAGATACTGTATTATATGTTTAAACATTAAAAACGTTCTCCTGAAAAATCACGTTTTTTGATTTGTGAAAGGAGTGAGCGAAATGTCTTGATGTACACAATAGATGTTTGAGTGCTTATTACTAACTAACCATCACGCTGCTTCCCGCAGGGGTAGCAGAGAGAATAGAACGCCACACCACTCTGTCTTTGCAAACATTCTTCGCCTCCTCCACGTTCATAGCAGTCAGTTAAAATTTTCGCACAAACACGGGATAGTCGTCAACCCTCATTAATTCCTCTCCTTTCTTCTCCTTTTTATCTCTGAATGTTTTAAATAGTTATTATAACATAAATGTGGAATTGTTTAATTGGCTTTATTTTTATTAATGTAACTATTTTTTGTTAATGTAATATAATGTTTTTTATTGTTAAAGTAACTATTGTTTATTATATACTTTTTTAAATGTAAAGCTATACAATTCCCGAACAAATAAATAAAAATAAAATAAATAAATAATGTGTTAATATAGATGCTGTATGCTAAACCAATGATGCTGAGAATTGTTCATTGGTTAGGTGTCTAAATAACCATTTTCATATAAATATTATTGAACAAAGCAAACGGAGATCTCACCAATAAATAGTGTAGGCCTCAGCTTGGGCGGGGGGTCGTTAACGTGTTAATATACATGCTGTATGCTAAACCAAAGACGCGGAGAATTGTTCATTGGTTAGGTGTCTAAATAGCCATTTCCATATAAATATTATTGAACAAAGCAAACGGAGATCTCACCAATAAATAGTGTAGGCCTCAGCTTGGGCGGGGTCCTTGATGTTGGGTTCGTTGAGCAGGTCCTGGATGCCGAGCAGGATCTGCTTGATGGTGATGGCGGGGCGCCAGTCCTTCTCCTCGTCCAGCAGGGACAGGCACACGGTGCCCGAGGGGTACACGTTGGGGTGGAACAGCGGCGGCTCGAACTTGCACTTGGGCGGGCTGGACGGGTAGTCGTCCTTGAAGATCATGCGCAGCTTGTACGAACCACCTTCCCAGGGGGTCTGGAAACAACATCCACACAACATATAGAAAACCAGATAAAGTGTCTCTTATTGTCAATTTGCGGCTTACGTCATCCATTCTTTGATTTTGTTAATGTTTTCGTAGGTTTTCGATGTCGATAGCCAGCCTTTTTATTTTAACAAACAGGCTTACGGGTCGATTTGATGAATTCCAACCTTGAGAGCAAGCCCGATTTAGGAAAGGCTTTAGTACTATCGATCATATCCACACGCTAAGACAGATCATACAGAAAACCGAAGAATATAATCAGCCACTCTGCCTTGCCTTTGTAGACTATGAAAAGGCATTTGACTCAATCGAGACATGGGCAGTACTAGATTCACTACAATGCTGCAAAATACATTATCGGTATATGGAGATAATAAAATCTCTATACAAATCTGCAACAATGATGGTCCAGCTCCATGATAGCACCAACAATATATCTATAAACAAAGGTGTTAGACAAGGAGATGTTATATCTCCAAAACTCTTTACAAACGCCCTAGAAGATATCTTTAAACTGCTATCCTGGACGAAATGTGGAATAAATATTAACGGAGAGTACATTTCTCACCTCCGATTTGCAGATGACATAGTGCTAATAGCCGAATCACCTGACAAGCTTCAAGATCTCCGACCTTAATGAAGTATCAAACAAAATTGGTCTGAAAATGAACATGGATAAAACAAAAGCCATTATCAATAGTCATATTTCCCAAACCTTTGACCCTATTTCCATTGGAGGAACACAAATAGAGGTTGTAAACGACTATACCCATCTGGGACAAGTAATACAACTTGGGCGAAATAACTTCTTAAAAGAAATCGACAGGCGTACACAACTGGGATGGGCAGTATTTGGAAAACTAAAGTACATTTTTAAAGCGAAAATTCCGCAATGTCTAAAAACTAAGGCGTTTAACCAATGCATCTTCCCTGTACTAACTTATGGCGCAGAGACGTGGAATCTAACAGCAAGTCTTACTCATAAAATAAAAGTCACCCAGCGTGCTATGGAGAGATCCATGCTCGGAGTGTCGCTAAAAGATAGAATCCGAAACGAGGAAATACGCAGAAGAACTCAAGTAGGATGCTACCCAATGCACACTCAAGTGGCAATAGGCAGGACATATCTGTCGAAGAGACGACGGTTGATGGGGAAGAAAAGTATTGGAATGGCGCCCAAGAACTGGCAAACGAAGCATCGGCCGACCCCCTACAAGATGGACTGACGATATAAGAGGAATAGCGGGAGTGACCTGGATGCGGAAGGCGGAGGATCGAAGAGGATGGAGACTCATGCGGGAGGCCTACGTTCAACAGTGGACGGACACATGCTGATGATGATGATGATGATGATGGCCAGCCATTGCATTCATCATCATTGACAGATTCACGGCAATTTCTGAAACGTTCATGCCACTGGTAAACGACTGTTCTCTTCAAAGTATCATTGCCGAAACACTTTTCTAGCAATTTCAATGTCGTCGCACCACTAAAGCCGTACATTTTAATACAAACTCTCTGTAGCAAATTCTATTCCATTTTTAAAATAGTAAAAAATTTAAAACACACACAATCGCAGATGTACTCAATACAGTGTCACTTTTACAAATTTCAAGCTATCAAGCTAAAATTTTAATAGAATATCAATGACAGATGTGGCAACCTAACAAAAAAAAAACTGAAATCTGGGGACTGAGAACGCCACACAGTGGTGATTCCAGGAACTTTTTGACCACGGTAGTACGTACCTACATGCCCTATTGTTTTTTCCTGTAAATTATTATTGCACATGTTTAAACTATTACTTAAGTACCTAGAATTGTATAGTCACATATTTACCAACCACATTTGTCTCATAAAAAAAGAACGGTATTGGCGTTAAAATTATCGATTTGACTGCCTGCTGCCTTTTGTATGCTGACAAGGCTGTGCTACTTGTTGATAATAAAGATCTACAGGAACTGGTGTCAAAAGTGTATGTGTGCCAGGAAAGTGATTTGTTGATGAATATTGAAAAATCCAAAAAAGTCATGGTTTATGTGAGAAATATTTCATATTTTATTATTTACTAGAGTCTGTTAGAACAGACACTAGATTATTCACCCTACGGATGACATCAATATTATAGATGTCTCAACTAAAGATGAAGCGTTTTACGCATGTGTCTAATGTGATCACAAGTTGACACACTCAAAGTACAATTTTTTATTTATTTAGCTGATTGATGATTATTTGGCAATTCAGTAATTCAACACAAAATGATCAATTCTCAAACAGGCTGTTCTAGCCCAGTTGAGTCGATAGATTTACAGGATTAGCTTTAAAAAAATGTGCCAAAATTTTATTTGTCATTGTAAGAAAAATTAAACAAATTTCACAATTTTTTTGAGAATATTTTTGACAAATTCCATAAGGCTACAACTAAAAGATAAGCAAGACTAGTTTTTTACAAAAGAGATTTGTATTGGAAATTTAACACATTGATTGATTTGTGAGATATCGGTAGTCCGTGGGTAGCGCGTACATTTTATAAACGAGATTTATGATATTGTAGGTGTCTCAACTTGATATGAAACATCTATCTTTATATGAATGAAGATGGAAGTCTGAGCATCCCAGCCCGGCTTAAGCGATCACTTTACATGCTTGTGTAACATTCAACATTCTGCCCATTATCGATATTGTATAGAATTCTTGACACCAGGTGATATGCAATAGTCTCAGACCCTTCCACGTGTCAGTATATCATCTAGCAAGTCATATATCACAACCTCAGCAAGACAACCGAGTGCAGTGTTATATTGACTGCGGTCGGTCAAGTAGTAATAATTAATAGTTAATTTGCATGTTTTGACAGGACGTGTGGTGTAGTTGGGCATACGCTCGACTGTGAAACTGGTGTTGTGGGTTTGATTACCGCCAAGTGCAAAATAAAGTCAAGAAAGATTTATTTTCAATTGGTTTGGGTGTTTATGATTTATTTTTCACATTTACCTGCCCTATTTTTCCTAACTTACCTGCAGACAAGCCTCTTAAAGTAGGGGCTTTGCGGGTTGGCGGGAATCGAACCCGCGATGCTAGTTTCGCAGTCGAGCAAGTACCCAATTACGCCACGGCGCCTGTCAACTGTATGACACTAATTGTGATAATTTTAAACCAGAAAAAGATGGGAGCACATTGAAATAAAAAAGTAGAATAAGTTAAAGAGAATAAAGTATAATTTTTTAAATTAAAATTCTCGAAAGACGTAAAATTAGAAACAGTAAAGAAATATGTCAAAACCAAATTAAAGTTAGAGCACAAAATCATTGATTAATACAAATTTCTTGAAGAATTTTTTTTATATGCCAGACTACTCATCGTCATTGGACAATTGTCAATAACCTACTCCAGAATATGAAAACTATAATGTGGTAAATTGGTAATACGCAAGAGGGAATCACTGTCATTCATCCGATGTACTATCCAAAGCATAAACAAATTACTTGAAGAAAGGACTTTTGACCTAATGTCCCACAAGTCTTTAGAGAAATAGTTGTAAAACTTATGGGTAATGAGGTTGACATGTCTGACCAAGTCATGATTTACAATGTGGTATCTCCGGCACTTAATTTTTTCATCATCTGGATCAATTTGGATTTTAACCTTTCCCTTACGATGCTAAAAACTCCCGCGGGTTCAGGTGATATGAATTTTGTACAAAATATGAAAATGTGGTTTAAAAACGGGAAAAATGTGAATATTCCTAAATGTTGCTTTTATTGACCATAGTTGAAGTTGAAATTTAACAATTTTGTAATGTTAGCTCTGGTATTATCTGAAAACGAGAAAAAAAAATATATCGCAAATAACCGCTACCGATATGCGTGCTACTGGCGTGGTTAACACATTACGACATGCGTGTATACTTACAAAGCACGCCAGACGCGCACACACAAAAACGTTTGTGTAGTGATGATTTTATTCCTGATTTTATTCACAATTTTTTTATTTCCGTCACTGAAAATGAATAACTTTATATTATAATACTTTCATGTAATAATAAATAATACAACCCTTGTCCGCACCCCTATGGTGCATAGGGCACTGGTTCATATAAACGCAGTGTTATCTTGATCATTTACACATGAAGGAAAGGTGATCAGCCTTCCGCTTCAGGTACCAGTCCAAGGTAATATTGAATAAATGTTACAGTGAAAAAATCACTTATATTTATTTTACCCCCCTTTGGGAATCGAACCCGGGACCTCCAGAACGGTAGCCGAGCGTGCTGACCATTACACTACGGAGGCGGACTTTCATGTAATACATAATTATATTACGGAGGAATACAAATATTCTGGGCCCGTATTTATTATATTTTATATTGATATTCTCATGTAAAAAGTCCAGTTGTAGTAAATACATATCACCGGGAGGGGAAGGTTAAGGAAACAAGTGGTGACGATTTACAACATAGTTTACGATACTGGAGACAACATAACCCCTTATTCTAAAGTTTAGCTTCAAGGAATAATTTAACGGATATGTTGTATTCTTATTAAGCTTAATTCTAATGATTAATGCCATTTTTAGAATCTTACTATTGTTTTCAAAATTTTCAAATTATAGGTTGAAATAACATTATATTACATGTTTTGTGTATCTGGTTATATTGTTTATTCACTAAAATTGATCATTAATTGACGGAATAGTAACACACTCAATCTGTTTATATATTGCATGAGTCAATTGGGTCATGCAAATTGTATAGATACATACTTATGAATTTTATGATATAAAATTTAAATAAAACATTAATATATTTTTTTCTTCCATAATTAAAATTTAAGAAGATAAATTAATATTGCATACAGAAAACGTGTTTAAAAATAATTAGAGATTTAAATATTGGTACTTACGCTTTTTTTCCCGGGTATCGCACACTCCCATGTCATAAGATTGAGGGTACCATCAGGATTTTTCAAAGGTCTTGCCACAAAACCCTGAAAATATAACAAAAACCCGTCACGAACAAGCAGTTAAGATGTGGAATCATCGCAATTTTGCTGGCGGAGAAAGAAAAATCATCTTAAAAAAGAATCAACAAACCAAATTCTAATCATATTATGATAACAAGGCGTATTTATGATAACGTTAGTTTATGTTATAATGATTAATTTGGTGATTGTTAACATGTCAAAATAACGAAAACTCTGCTATTTAATAAATGAGGTTATAGTTTAGCATTCTGCCAGTACTTACAAATGGGTGGTCTTTGCGCCAAGCCTTCCTTTCTTCGGCGAGACGCCCACTCGCAATGCCGGACATTTTGAAATTATTTTAAAACCAAAATGATTTAAAGGTTATATCAAACACATAAAAGTTTATTCGGCCAAGCGCAACGGAATATATGTGCCCGAAAAACCTAGACAAGCACACAATCCGTAGATTTATGGCGCGTTCGCGGACCACAGACTAGTAATTTAAATTCAGACTATCGACTCCTCCAAGTAGCCGTGGCCGGATGTAAAGTAGGTCGTATGTGGAAGTAGAAATTCAGCGGCAAAATATGAAAATGAATATTTTATTTATTTTTTTTTCATTTTTTTAAAACCAAAATGCAATTTTTATTTCGTTCACTACATCACCAGTTTTTTTAAAACGCTTTTATTAGCCTTGCATTATTTCTTTGTAATACGATTGTAAAATTTATAATACATAGTATTCTTTTGCTGAAACATAATTTATTCTTATTAAAAACCTTGCTGCACATCCGTCTGAGTCATCGCATTTCGATAGAAAAGTAATGTACTTTGATTCTTCTTTATCAACATTTCAATTCGGTAACCATAACAGGACAACAATTATTGTCTATTTCTAGAGGCGTCACCATATTTTGACGTTCTACCCGCTTTTGCACACTATTGTCTATGGTTATTTTGAAAAAGTAATAGGCACGTTTGGACGAGATTTTAACGGTCTTTTTAAATCACACACCTATCACGTATCGAGACATCTAGAAAACTATTTCGTCAAGTGAAATGCTCATTTCCGTTCAAAATAGCATTTAATTATAAATGTTTGCAACTATTTTAAGTAAAGTTTGAATCAAATATAATGGATGAACGAAGAAAATAAAATTGTTATTTATGATCTCAAGTTCATTTTAAATATCGATAAATAATCAATTCATCGTTTAAAACAAAATTATTAATTCAACGGATATAAAAATTAGTGACATCTGGCGAAAATATGGAAAATCTTATTGTCTATGAAAATGTGTCTATGATTTTTTTTAAAAGTATCTTTTGTGAATTAGCGGGGTAGGTTGAATAAAAATATGAAAACCGTGTTGAGGTCCAGAGAAAAAAAAAACAAGTCATAGATATAGTGAAAATATTTTTAGTTAAAATATTTATTATAATTTTTAAATTTATGTTATGAAAATGTGTTTATATTTATAGATATACATTACAAATATCCAATTTCAATTGATTGAATTTTGATTCTATAACAGATTTTTTAGAACACATCAATGAATGACTGATTTACAACAAAAATATTTTTTTAGAGCTCGTCTTCTTGTGCCTGATGACAACAGCTGCTAACTGTCATTTTTCATGTCTTGCGTAATGGAAAAGAATATTGGCAAGGAATTTAAAAGAGTAAATTAATAAAACTTTGTTAATAATGAAACTTCCATAAAAAAATAGGATTGACAGGTATTTTTTAAATTAAGCCATTATATTTTATTCCCATGTTAAAGTAAATTAATATAAAATAAATCTCTAGTCAAGTGAGTGAATTTGGAATCGACCAATAGAAAAGAGAAAAAAACAGAGGCAATTTATTAATTATTGTACAGGTAAGAACGGATAGATACTAAATTTCTTTAAAATCTTGTAATGTATAACGAAGGCGGCAGAGTTCGCTCATTTAGGTCATCAGTTAGGTCATTTAACACATAGGTTTTAATTTTTGGTTATTTACTACAAATTATTACGATTGTAACTTGATGGGGATGAAGATGAACGTTATCTCTTTTATTCATATAGATTTTCAAATTGCAAGGTCAAATATTAACGGGATTTCTGAATACACGCAGTGGCGCGCACAATGTTTTTAATTAGGGTAGGTAGAGTTGGGTAGTAAGATAAGGTAGGCAATAGTTAATAAGACATAGTAGGCACTGGTCGTATTTCTATATAAAACGCGATTCCAGGGTAGGCACTGCTTTTCTGCCTATATAGAATGCACGCCTCTAAATACACGTTTATATTAGTTAAGTTCACCATGAATATTATATATCATTAAAAGCAAGAAGTCGATCTATTGATTTGCATATTATATAATCTATCAACCATCGTTTATTGATTTTTTTTATTAAATAATTTTATTTGATTAGTAAAAAAATTGGCAAAAAAAACATTATATTAATAAAAAAATCTCAAGGTGGTAACAATGATATGTTACAAGTAGATGACCTGAGAAATTCAAACCTTACAGATATTTATATTTTTTTATACTATTTGTCTCCGACTATATTGTCTGATTTAAAAAGTAAACGCAAACTCTCAAATAATTATCGTATTTTCAACTATAGAGTGTCACTCTAGTCGATATATATTTTTTATTATTTATTTCTCAGAATTTCTATCCTACTTACCTTGACGTACCTACGGATATATTGTCAATGTGTATACAAGCACTGTAAAAATAATAAAAAGTGATTTTAGTTTAAAATTCTTATTATCTCATAGTGGTTGATTTTTACGATGCTGAAAAATAAAAACAACGATTAAAAATTATTTATTGATTAAAAAATACATTGAATGTGGTTTCATAATAATTATTGTATTTCATAACATTTTGTAATGCACAAGTACATAAATCATTAAATGATTCAACGGTTTAAATACATTGATTTTAAAGACAGTAAAAGTAAGGATAGAATTTATTTGTTGTAATATTTTGTAGTGTTTTTTATTGTTGTTTTTGTTAATTAAGTGAAATAATCGTTAATAATTAAAAATTTGAATCACTATATTATATATAATGCTTCAATACCTAATATTTCAACAATAAAATTTAAATAATATGTAGGTGATAACTTAAAGGTTACATTTTTGGAAACGTAAGAGTAGCGCTCTTGTCAGTGTAGTAATAATTTTCATTAATCAGTGAATGGGTCGGCTTTGAGCCTCTGATTGCGACTAGATATCTGACAACGTATTAAAAAAATGTAAAACCTAAAAAAGTGTAAAAAAAAGTGTCTACAGTTTACATCGTTACAATATTATTGATTTTTTTTTATTGTGCAGTGCTGTGTTGATATATTAATAATATCGTGTAGTGTGGTTCTCAATTATGATTAGAATGGTGAATGTAACACGTGTATAAGTGGTCACTTTAACTAGCCTATGGCGGGTCATAAGCCCAGTAAATATCCAGACTTCAATTTTATCATCTATGTTGAGATGTGAGGTCAAAATAATATCGTGTAAAACTTGCGCAGTGTCGTGTTGATTTCACGATTTTATCGTGTACAGCTTGTCGGTATTATATTACGATTGTTGATTTCTTTTGTTGCACTTAATGTTTGTGAAGTGTAGTGGATTTGTGTGTATAGTTCTCGGAAGAATCCAGATAAACAATTTCGTCTCTCCAGATGTCTTGGGTTGAGAAACTTGCTGTTTGGGTAAGTGATTTTACTATTTTTTACATCGTATTTTTTGACTTGGTGCTATTTGTATTTTTGCATATAATGAAATGCTCCAAATAATTACAAAACCATTAAAAAAGTTACAGCTAAACAGCTGAGCTCCATACATCGATCTTCTATTTAAAGAAGATCTCCCTTACGTAATATTTTTATTGAATTCAAGGGAATTAACTCTTTCTTTATAATTAATTCTATTATAAATTAATAAAGTTTATATGTATTTAACAACGTTTTGAGATTAATCTCCCCTAATACCCATTTAAGGTGTTACGCAATAGCATGAAAAAAGGAAAAAAAATCAGTTTCATAGGAATACTCTATAAACGAATACTTTGTAATTACAAGCAGTTTTCCCATATTAGTTTTTGAATTTTGTTTTAAGGAAAATTTTCTATAAATGCTAATGCTAATATTTTGTCGTGATTTACCAAATAACATAGATATAGAGGTTTAAAAATTTTATTAATTTTTTATTGTTAAAAATATTGCACTTTATTTCGCAATACACACGTGAATTTTGTCAAATTACAACTGATTAATTTCACCATTCTTGTGCAATAATAATATTAATATCATATTAACATTTTTTCAACCGAACACATTTCGGAACGCAACGTCTAGAAATAAAGCAATACCAATAAATACATTCGCCCATGAAGCAAATAACGGAAATCAGCAATCCATAAAATAACATAATGAAGGGACCGTACAGTTTGAGGGACTCTTGTGTCGCATCTGTCATCACGATTCCCTTTTCGAAATCTATCTTATTTTTTCTCGAACTGCCGTACAACGAGACGCTCCATTTTATGAGCAAGCCGTTTTCATTCAGTAACAATATGTAATGGTTGATCATTCCCACATACGGCGCAGATTTTCCGAACGGCCAGCCGTGAGTTGACGGTAGCATGTTGTCTGCAGTTACCCTAAGTCTAGACAGCTCTTGCTCGCTGAATGCCGTTCCGCACTTCTTCTTGAGGCTTTGCTGGATAGGAACCTGTTCTTCAATCAGCATAATATTGCTGGTCAGGGCTCTTCTCAGAACATTGCAGATGCTTACGTTGATATGAGTTCTTTTGATCAAATCTTGCAAAACTGGATCGGATGATAATTGCAGTGCTCCTACTACTAGCGATGCATCAAGCTGAAAAATGATATTTTGTGCGTTTTATATCATATTTATAGTTTCGATTGAGTTCTTAATAAACGAGAATACTAAGATCGACACTTTAATTAATATATCGCACGTTTAAGTTTATTAAGGTGGTCATTGTGAAAAAAAAGTTGTAAAAAATTCAGTGCGATATGCAATCATTATTATCTAATCGTTTACAAATTGATGCCTAATCTCGTATGTTCATATTCAAGTACTCGTAAGTAAAGAGCTCCTACAAACTTCGGAGTTTACATTTTACTATAGGTTACTAAATAAATATCAAATTTGTTTAGCAAAATTTCATTACTATTGAAAAACAGTTTATGAAAGAAGACCAGTCCCTAACATGGTTGATTAATCCCATGGATGATCAAAAATAACTTTTCTTTTTTTTATTCTGTTCCCAAATACAATATCTTTTTATTAATATCAGTTTAATTCTTAAATACTTTTTTTCTACAATTTTTTTCCACTATTTCTCTTATTGGTGAAGAAAATTCATTAGTTATCATTCAGTATGTTTGTGTGCATGCGTACATTTTATAATAATAATAATAATAAAACCCTTACCGCACCCCAATGGTGCATAGGGCACTGCTTCATATAAACGCAGTGTTATCTCGATCGATTACACATGAAGGAAAGGTGATCAGCCCTCCACTTCAGGTACCAGTCCAGTGTAATATTGAATAAATATTAGAGTGAAAAAATCACTTATATTTATTAAACCCCCCTTGGGAATCGAACCCGGGACCTCCAGAACGGTAGCCGAGCATGCTGACCATTACACTACGGAGGCGGACAAAAATTAAAAATTGAAAAATCAAAAATTGGCGGAGGCCACATTTTATACTTCAGTCAATTATATTTTTATCATTTTTTTCTCGTTTTAGGTTGTTTTAGGTACGGGATTATTTTTTCAATTCAATTTTAGTCTGATTTCCAATAACACTATTTTTCTTTTATCAGTATTTTTGAGATCCCGACAAACCACTATAACGGCAATAATTTTTAAAAGTATTTATATATTTTGGAGTACACGTCTTAGAAACGAACTTACCTCATTCAAATAAGCGTGGTAACCTGATCTCGCAAGTTCGTCTAGGTTTTTAAAGCTTTCAGTAGGAGGATTGATTATCACCGAAGTAAGTTTACCTTTATACACGGTGGTGAGTATAATGCAGCAGAGGAGCCAGGAACAAATTACCTTCCGCCCTGGTATTCGATCGAACCGAGAAATCCCTTGTTCGATTAAAATACAGCTCACTATCTACAAAATAAAATTTTCATGATAATATTTTCATATATCCTGATTAAAATGCTATTTTTTTCATTAAAAGATATTCTGATTATACCAAAATAAAAAATTGTATTCAACGATATTTGTCCATATTGATTCACAGATGAAAAAAAAATCACGATTTTACATAAATACCTACCCAAAAATAGCGAGGAAGAGGCAGATTATTTGGTACAACATATTTTCCCGTTATAAACATTAAAAACGAAATGATTGCCATAGTGACGGCAAGAGTACTCCAAGTTTCAATAGTGAACACCAAAACGATCATCATAGCTGAAACAAACAAAAAAAGATTACATCAATACCTTTTAAAATCGATCAATATGAATAGATTTGATTTATATTTACCTTCCGATAATATATTTGGTCGATTCATGTAAACAACCCTCAATGGGTCATCTCCCACACCATAACTGAACTCGACTCTTTTTCTTCTACTTTGTGAAACAGATATGGAACCAATGGCAAAGTCTACTTTAGACAAGTTCACGTCTTTGACCATATTATTCCACGGACCTACCTCATCGTGCACTAGGGGATTAACAAAGTCGTAGAGAAAATTCAATCTTCGAGCCATTTCCTTTAGCATTAGAGATTCAATACCGACAGCATCGGAACATGTGGTGAAAATATCGTCTCCAACAATAGTGTAAGCTTCATTTTTGCAACCGATGTAGACATTTGCACGAGGAATTGCTACTCTGAACTTGTGAGAATTAAAATTCGTGTACTGAGCATCTGTCTTTTTTATAATGTAGCTTATAAGCTCCCAAGCTTTCAAATCATTCAGTGTACTTTCAAATCTCAAAGTCAATTTTTCTGAATCAGTGCTGCAGAAATAGCAAATTTCGAACAATTTAACAAAATCGTCTGTTATTTCTAAAACCAAAATCATGTAAACTCGCTTTGCGAGAGTTTCGTTCAGGAACATCGATGGTGATAATGAATATCTCGGGTTGTATTGACAAGATGACATTAGTTGCTTTTGATTTATACAAACATAAAATATGATATTTTCTTTCCGTATAGAATTTCCGTTTAATTTAATAAATACTAACGGATCAGGTAAAAGGACCAAGTGTAAAACAACACGGATTCCTTTATAATTTATTTCTGAAACATTACGATTCTCTCCGTAGTTTCTTAAAGTGTATATAAATTTTTTAGAACCGTACGAAAACTTGTGTGATGTTTTCAAATAATCCTTGTTCATATCAGAATATACGTTGCTGTTCTGTGAACAAATGGCTTCCACAAAACTTTCCGTTGAACTATCGAAGTGCACAATAACATCGTAGGTTGACGCCATTTCAGTCACGATTTCTGATACTAAATTTGTCACATCTTTGTCTGTCTTTTCTTCTATGTAGAAATTCCAATTTGACAGGGAAGAAGAGTTGGTTGTCGATGAAGTATATTTTAATATTTGTGAAATTAATAATAATTTACCAAAGAAAAACCTCAAAAGAATCATCGTTTATAGATGACAGTATTAACTGAATAATTGCCAGTTTATGTTATCATCAATAAGTACAAAATAATGTTTTTCAACCTACAAAAAGAATTGAAAATATCATTAATATTTTATGTTAAAGACGGTAACTGCTTATTATTCGGTAACCTAACTGGGATGGTTAGTAATCTTTACTTTTTCTCGGTTTATAGTTCTTTACAGCTTAAATTTGTTAAGTGTGATTGTCAAAAATATGGAACTAGAAAAATATGATTCCTAACCAAATTGTGCCACGTTTGGCGTGATTATCTGCTAAAAATCGAATCAAAAATTGAATAAAATAACAACTTATTTAAAAGTAGTCATTATTTTATTCATTAGTAGAAGTCATTATTATCAAGAGATACAGATATGAACGATTTTCATAACCCAAAGACGGAGTTCAAAATATCTGTAAAATTTTTATGAAATGATAAATAAAATAGTATTATAAAAATGATGGTGTTATCGGTTTTTGATGTAAAATTGGCAAAAGTATTTGGAGCTTTATAACCATACTTACCAACCAAATAATCTATGGATTGGCCTGATTATCTAAGAAATGAATCCAAAAACTGAATAATGTAACGATTTATATAAAATTAATCGTAATTTCATTCGGGTTTTTAAATTGATCGCCTATTTCTATTATAAGTGCAAAAGGAACACTCATTACCTGCTAA
Organism: Brachycentrus maculatus; assembly: GCF_059751285.1. NCBI lineage: Eukaryota > Metazoa > Arthropoda > Insecta > Trichoptera > Brachycentridae > Brachycentrus > Brachycentrus maculatus. Next base: position 805,160 of record NW_028280931.1, on the reverse strand, counting down.
AATGATAATATTTAGGTTTTATTTTGAAATAAAGAGATATAAAATACAGATTTGAACAATGTTACACTTCACGAATAACAATGCATAAGAAAGTACTAAGGAAAACGTTGATTAATCAATCTAATAAATAAACGATTGACTGTGAGGTTTTAATCACTTTCATCCGTATAAAGTGCTTTTGAATACTAAGTCGTAGTGGAATTACAATCGAAAAGACGTAATGAATAATGTTGTTTTTATATGAAGAAAGGTATAAAGAAATACGTTACATAAGTTTTGGATAAATAATGAAGGTAAGGCTGTAGATATTTATCTTAAACGCGATTATCCACGATAATACGAAGAAATAATGTTCAGCCCTTCAATCGTAAAAAAAATCGGTAACTTCATTACATTCAATGTTGACATATATATTAACAACACGATTAGTATAAATAAAAATGAAAAATAAATACAGAAAAGCGATTTTGTAATACCGTATTTATTTAGAATATCTGATTTTGATGTGTCAAAGGAAAATAACTTATTCTGGAGAGAAAGAATTGTATTGACACTGTACATACAGTACGAAGAACATTTTTTTTTTTTTTTTTTTTACTGATACGTAAAAAATATTAACAAGGAGTATTGAACCCTTTAATATTCCATAAAATTCCCGTACTTAAAAAAAATCATAAATTAAAAATAAAACTTATTTCACTGATTGATTCGCCAGTCACTTTATGGTAATACCTATCCATATTTTATTAATTTATATTTTCATTCAGCATTTCAATGCATTCACCACTATCAAATACCGTTTCGGTACTTGATACTGAATGTATCGAAACACGTGCCACAACAGACTTAAAGAAATAGTGTTATTTACTTTGTAAAATAAGATGAAAATTAGGGGAAAATAATTCTTTGAACCCAAATTCTATGTTTCAGTTTTGGTGTAGTTTTTTTATTTTTTATTTTTTAAAATGGAAAAGTAAATTTATATTATCCACTGACACTTCGTGATGGAATTGCATTTTTAATTTATTATTAGATTAAAACCAATATTTTTAGCTTTTCCACTTTTTTATTTGACCAGCGACCGGGTTTCGTCGTTACCGACATCATCAGACCAGTCTGATGATGTCGGTAACGACGAAACCCGGTCGCTGGTCAAATAAAAAAGTGGAAAAGCTAAAAATATTGGTTTTAATCTAATAATAAATGGAAAAGTAAATAAAAATCTTCATATTCATATTTTTATATATGAATAACACTAAAAAACTCCTAAGGTTCGTCAAACTACTAATGTTCATAACATTAAAATAAATAAATAAATTTTACTTATTTTATTCTATTAGTTTTTTTTTTCAAAATAACATCAATGGTGAGTGAAGAGTTTATGGAAAAAATATATATTAAGTATAACGTAGCGAATCTACTTTTTTTGCTTACATAAAAACGTAAAAATAGCCATTTACTTTTTTTTACATAATCTAACTGTGGCACCTGTGTTGTTAGATGTATAAAAAGGGAGAGACAATGGATAAGTTTCTATATTTATACTTTCAATAAAAACATTTTTCTTAAAGAATATTATTTTACGCCATCTAAAGGAAAATACGAAAAGGTTCCGTGAAGATTTCCAAGCTTTGGAAAGCTCGCGTGAGTCTTAACTATGCTCAAAGAAGCTTTTAATTTTCATTCACAGGTGGTACTTTGATTTTCTTTTATTTATTCATATAAAAAAACGTATTTTTAATATAACGGAAAGTAGAATAAAATCATAGATAGATTGATTTCACATATTTATAAAATATTGCATTAATAAAAATTAATGAAAACTGAATCAATAAATTCATTAGGTATTCCTATTATATTTTTGTAAGCATCTAACGAAATTAAAACAAAACTTTGTAATTATTTGAATAAAAAACACCATGATTGCTGTAAGGTGGATGGATTAAGAAATTGAAGAGAAATTCAAACGTGAGTTTGGTCAATGAAAATTATTTAAAGACTCTAGTAAGGATATTATATAATAGATATTTTATCTTTAAATTATTTGACACTTAAGTGATTCTCTTTGTATATTATTTAAACAGATAATGCAGATCGAATATATTGATTGAATTAAAATGTTACTTTATAAATAAATTTCATTGACTGCTTATGTTTGCTGAAAAAAATTGAACCAAGCCTTGATTCTTACAAATATTTTTGCATCGAATATAATCGGGTACAAAATTTCTCCGATGAAACATATGAGGGATATAAACATTCCAAAAAGCCACATAATGAAGGGTCCATACAGCTTTATGACCTTTTCGGACACATCGGTTTGGACTATGCCTTTTTCAAAGTCAATACTATTGATTTTGCTGGACCCGTACAGAGATTCCGTCCACTTTTTGTGGAGTCCGTTTTCATACAGAAGATTTATATAACGGTTAAAAGTTTCCATGTAAGGGGTGTTTTTATTAAATGGCCAAGAGTGACATGAAGGGAGCATGTTGTCTTTCGCTACTCTGATTTTGGAAATTTCTTCGTTGGATAGATATTTAGGACACTCTTGCTTCAGTGCTATCTGAATGGGGACTTGTTCTTCTATCAAAAAGTAAGGTCCGTCGATCGCCTTTTTAAGGACTTTGCAAATGCTCAGGCTCTTTTGCGTCCTGGAAGCAAGCTCTCGAACGCGTGGATCTGATTCTCTTTGCAAAGCATCGACTACTAGAGAATTGTCAAACTGCAAAACAAAATCGAAATATATAACCATTAATCAATTTCAGTCATTACTTGAATTTACACGTGAATAAAATAATCTGGTTAAACTTTATAAAACTAAACAACTTTGTTTAAACCACTTTTTTTATTATTAGTACACTTTAACCAACCAGTTTCGACAAGAACCTTATCATTATCAGGGTTTATTAAATTCTAAAACATTAAAACACTCGTAGTTAATTGCATTCCCTTACCAAAAACTTCCACACACTCCGTACACCTTATGAAAATATGATTTACAAATATGATTTTAAAACTTCTAAATGTTATTTTTATTGCTAACATTTAGGAATTTTAAATCATATTTTTAGTGAAATCACATGTATAGTGTCATGAGATTAATGATATACATGTGTAGGAGTTCCAAAAAATTGAGTAGTGTGGTTGACAATCATGGGTAGTAGTTAATCAGGGGTGAATGTTGTACGTGAGTAAAATAACCATTTAACTAGCTTTTGACAGGCCACAAGCCCACTAAATACCCAAGCTTCCAAATATATATTTTAATCTAGGTTGGGATGGAAAAATGTGTTAATTAATTTTTTTATAAGATAAACAATATACTTATTGTATACAAAACAATTTTATATTTTTATATTAAAAACTATTTAACCATCTCATAATATTTTTTCTATAATGAAAAAGTACTATTATCATTGAACTTTGTAAAAATATAAGGTGAATAAAATGGGTTCAACTCTCTTTAATTCATATCTTGACCTCGTGAGGTGTGACGTTATTGCTTTAAGATTGAAGATTTCGGACAAGCGAAAACTCACATTTTTATTCATGAAGATTTAATAAGATATTCATCCCGGGTGAAAGTACCCTATCAAATTGAGTTTATGTAGAAGCGTAAGCTAATATTTTTACCTCGTTTAAATATACGTCATAGCCCCATCTCGCCACGTCATGCAAGCTTGCCAAATGCTCCATGGGAGGGTGAACGAGAAGGGAAGTAAGCTTTGCCTTGTATATGGTACAGATGATAATGCTGCATAGGAGCCAGGAGTACAGAAACATGCGGCAAGGTATCCTATTTATGCTGCCGAGAGCTTGTTCAATGAGAATGCAACACACTGCCTGAAATTGAGAAATAAAGAACACCCTCCTTATCAACCACTTTCCTTATCATTCACCATTCACTTTGTGTAATACCACTTTAATAAACACTAATACATGACTACCGGTTTCGAAATAATCATTCCATTATCAGGTCATTAAAATAAAAAAAATACGGTTTGATAATTATGTCGCCTACTTTCAAAATTCACCAGATCCATGTAAGTCAATTTTACAAAAAATTGCAAAATTCTACGAGTAACATTTATGTTAAAAAGATTTGCCTGTCTTTAGATAAATATTATGAAATAGAGAATTTTCCAATTTTTTTTAGAATTTCTTTCAGTATTTAAAAAAAAATGCGAGACACAAAACGATAATGACGTCAACTTAATTTTAGACCTATCCCCGCTCTCTGATTGGCCGATATGGGTCAGAAGGCAAGTTCCATGAATATAGCGGAATTTGAAATACAATGCTGTTTTTAAGTATTTTTAGCAGGGTTTTAAAGTACATACATGTTTTAAACAATAAAACCCACAATTGGCATTCCAATAGAGTATTTATTTTAAAATCTCATAAAATTGGATCTGGCGGATTTTGAAAGTAGGCGACACATTTACACAAAAAAATTGAAGAGAGAAATAACACAAAAAAGTGGTATTACACAAAGTAATCGATGAATGATAAGGATAGTGTAATATTACCATACCACAAAGTTAACAATGCTTTTAATATATGTACGAAATATATTCTGCTTATCATTCATTGTTCATTTTGAGACATAATGAAATGACTATACTGAAACCGGTAGTCATAATGTTTTATTTAAATGTGGTATTACACAAAGTAAACGATGAATAATAAAGAAAGTGTTATATTACCATTTCACAATGTTAACAAAACTGTAAGGATACAAAATATGAGAAATAAATACAAACTTAAAATTTAAAAATTATTAAAAGAATTCTTATAAAATTACTAAATTTAATTGCCACTATCATAGTTTTTAATTTTGTAAAAAAAAAACACATTTATAATAATCTAGTGAAGCTAAAAATTGTTTTCGTTAACCGTTTAAAGTGGTAAAAGATTTTAAACTATTTTTTAATATTTATAGATAAAAATACGCACGTACTTCATTGGAACGTCGTGTCAGAAATTCAAAGCAATCGGTGAATAACTTTAGGCGATTTAAGATTTCAACAAACGATTTTATTTTATTTATATTTATATAGATAGTACACATTTACATAAGTATTCTTTTTACACTCAAATGGTACAAAAGGTACCCCAAATGATCGACGCGGTGTAAACTTGATCGTTAATCATTTGAATTTAAAGTGATCAGAAACTTCAATGACGGACATATCGCTCACTCCTTTCAAGAACGTCATAAATCAAAAATCGTCAATTTTCAGTTGTGCATGTTTTTGGAATGTCCAGAAAATTTACTATATCCCAGAAAAAGCGGCATTTTTAAAACTTAATATTTACCCGCTACAGGACAGAAAGTGTTGTTTTCGCATTTTGTAGAAAAGGTATTGTTCAATTATTTTTTTAAATATACCAAATATTTTTCAAATGGAGAAAAAACCTTCAGGTTTTACGTAAAAAGATCTGTTGCAAAGTGAAAAGTTCAATAAGTGGCTTGATATTTATTTTTAATACATTGTGTTATATTTTTAAACATTAAAAAACGTTCTCCTGAAAAATCAAGTTTTTTGATTTATGACGTTCTTGAAAGGAGTGAGCGATATGTAAAAGCCATTACTGGAGAAGGGACAATATGTAGGAAAATGAGGAAAGCTTTAATGGCATGGGCGTTCGGAGCAGCATACACATGCACTTAGGCACTGCTAATATATATATATATATATATATATATATATATATATATATATATATATATATATATATATATATATATATATATATATATATATATATATATATATATATATATATATATAAATGTACAAAATTAATAATATTTACCCATGCATAACTTTTCATTGCGTAGTTATTAGAATACATCGTTTTATTAGCAGCAAACATCAGGAAAGACAGAATACCAATAGTAGTTGCTACAACTATCCACGTTTCATATTTGAAAACTTTTACCATCATAAGCACTGAAATAGAATAATATAAATGTTAATCAAATATTATAAAATCGAGTGGTAATGCATTATGCAAAAAAAATAATTTATGCCATATTTTATTTTGAAGTGGTCTTATTTTGTTAGCCCCACTATTAATAAATTATAAAATCATAACACACCATGTAAATAATAATAACGAATGGTTATTACTACAACTAGATAACTCAAAATCAGTGGTCACCATTTTATGGCATGCGGGCCAGATTCATATTTCTAGATTTCCAGATTTCACCCGGCATCCAAAAATTCCACATTTCTGCGTATAAATAATTCATAAAGGAAATATTAATTTTATGGAATTTTGTGATTTGGTTGGGCATTCACGTAAGCATTTTTATATAAAAAAATATTTTTCATCCAGCCTCTCGGGTTAAAAAAAATGAAACCGGCCATTTTCTCAAAAAAATGTGATTTTAATTTTAATAAAAAAACTTTTATTTATTGATTGCATTGAAACAAGTGTCACAGTAGATTTTAAGAAAAAGTGATATTAACTAAGTAGAACTTTACAACATTTTGAGAGTGTCCAAATATGCTTGTTCACAAATCTGGATTATCTCCAATTATAGGAGTTATTTATCATAGTATTTTTTGACATCTCATCAAAGATGAAGAAGAATATGGAAGTCTAGATATAGATGTCTCCAGTGAAGGTCTAGTGATTCAAGAACAATGTTTCAAAATTGGTTCATATATATAGAAATTCCAAGAATTTGAGTAGTGTGGTAGTCAATAATGGGTAGAATTGGTGAATGTTACACGTGTGTAAAGTGATCACTTAAACCAGCCTATGACAGTCGTCAGCCCCGTAAATGCCCAAACTTCCATATTCTTCATCATCTTTGATGATATGTCAAAAAATAATATGAAAAGTAAAACTTAATTAAACATAGAAAAATACATAATGATTTTAATCCAAAATACGTATATTTGACACGTATACAGGCCAGACAGGCCTGTCGCTAACTCAAAAACATGGATTACGAAGTTAGCTAGTTGTAGTAATTTTCCTACGACGTGTTATACCTACTTTGTTTGATTAGATTTGCTTTCTTTACATAAACAACTTTCATGGGATCGTCACCAACGGCAATGCTGAAATACACCCGATTACTTCTGCTTTCCGAACGAGTAATGGATCCTATTGCAAAATCAACTTTCTGGGCTTCAACGTCAATTATCATATTCTTCCACGGACCATATTCATCGTGTTTTATTGGATTCACCAGTGAAAATGTGAAATTCAATCTTCTGCTCAATTCAACCAGCATCCTTCCCTCTATGCCTTGTATTTCATCGCATGTTGTAAGTAAATCATCGCCTACCTCTATATTTACTTCATTATGGCATCCGACGTAAACGTTTTTATGAGGGAAAGCCACGCGAAAGGGGTGAGCCCGGAAATTATCGAAATTCATTTCTAATTTTTGCAAAATAAGGTTAGCAAAAAAGGATTTTGTTGGATGAAAAGGATAATCCATTTTTTCTTCATGTAAAAATGAAAGTTTCTGTGAATTGATACCGCAGTAGTAACAGACTTCGTATAAAATCGAAGCAACACCTGTTATATCCAAAAACATCACCATGTACACGCGCTTAAGCAGATCTTTGTTTGTAATTATCGATCTGTCGGACTTATTGATTTTTCGCGTTTCTGTACTAGAAATTGATTCACATTTAATGAATAATATGACATCTTCTTTATGAAAAATACTCGCGTCAAACTTTTTTAAATCAGTTAAATTAGACAACATTATGATGTGAAATATCTCTCGAGTACTGTTTCTCGAGGATTTGGAGTGAAATGTGTTATTTACTGCGCCTTCATAGTTCTTCAAAATGAAGACAACACTTTGAGCTTTGTAGTGAAACGTGTTTGTTTTAGTAGTTTCGGTATTCGTCGACCGATGCGAATTAGTTTGTAGAAGTATATCGCGTCGACAAAAGCTCCGGTGGTTTTATCGTAATGGAGAACGATATCGTTAGTTGAAGACATTTGGATGGCAATTTCAGTCACTAAACCGACTGATTTTTGGAAATGTTTATCATTCGCCTCACAATGAGAAGCTGATGTAAACAGACATGGAATAGTGCAATCAGAAATCGATGCCATTAGTATTTGATGTATAAATACTATTATCATAATGTCGTTACAAGCTTTTTTCATAGTAAAGTTGAATTTATTCCACACAAATCAATGAAGAAATTTTACCTAAAATAAAAATGAAAAAATATTATTTCATAGTTTTCTCTGATGTACATTATTTTTAAGCGTCCAATTGTATAAATGATTTTTTTAACACACACATAAATATACATATATGTACATAAATTATTTTATTACAAATATATAATTCATCACAAAGTTACATACTTTATCGCGTTTTGACTCCTTTAAAATTTTATCATCCATCCACCTCATAGATGCCGGTTTATAATACTTCAAAAAATCCAAATAAATTAGATTGATTAAACAATTATAGTAATATTCCAACAATTTTAACCACATTAACATTATTCTTAAAATTAGGGATGCTGACTCTCAACTTGGTAGTTATATTTGAAAAATCGTAATTTACATGTTTCATTCATGAAATTTATTGAGTCACTTAAAATGCTTAATTATGAGGTATAGTGTAGTTTTAAAAAAGGTATAATATAATTTATTTTAAATATGTGTGGCGAATGTGAGAGGGAAAACAGAACGGGAACGACCGAAAAAGACTTGGCACGATCAGATCAATCAGAACCTAAAATCTGGCGGTGTCAAAAGTCTGCGTAATCAGAGGGCTTGTATGACTAGATGTATGGATGTGAAGCAGGCGAGGAGAGTATGTCAGGATAGAAGAGTGTGGCTTTCCATCCTCTCTGCCTACCCCTGCGGGGAAACGGCGTGATGGTAGTAGTATTAGTAGTAGTAGTATAATATAATTTTTGTGTATATTATTTTTCACCAATGTGTTGAAGTTAAAAAAAATAAAAATATTAAAAATATTATTACTTTATCATCCATTATCACTTTAAATCGAATTTAACGAAAGGAATATAATTAGACTTACAAATTTATATAACGATTTAGTAAAGAAAATAATCAAAATGCTACTATTTTTTTCACAATGAACCTAACAACAAAATTTAGAACACAAGTTACTCGATTGATGCTAAATATCTTACTATTTTTGAGGTTATATATTAAAGTAACGACCTTTTATTAATTCAACGAAAATTGTAACGTTTCATTAACTTTAGGATAAACGGACAAATTCTGGCAGTTGGGGTGGTACAGATTATTGTAACTGAAAGATTTCACCTTATAATCACTGTCGTTAAATATTCACTTAATCGTGTATCCAAGAACAATTAATCAGGATTTTTGCTAATCCCGGGTTTAGTGCCGCTCCAAGGAGAACACTCGGCTCGTATATTACGGAAGTGACTCGTCTTTTATATTAGGGCAAGAAATAATAATGGTAAAAGGTAGTTTCAAGAATAACGGTTTATTTTTGGGAAATATATCCAAAATTAAACAAGGTTATTGGATTGAATTCTTCTTTTTTTTATATCTACATATGTATGTATAATATATTGTGACGCATTTCGTCTTATCAAGACATTATCAAACACAGGACTCTGATAATGTCTTGATAAGACGAAACGCGTCACATTATACATCATTGTATACATATATTTGAATGAAAGTAGAATTCGATCCAATAACCTTATTTGATTTTGGATATACATATTACCATTTTTTTTAAATGGAATTCTATCAATTGTCTGCAGTTACAATAAATGACGTTTTATGTTTCTTGTAATTTATTTAATATATTTGTATTTGTCTATTTTATTAATTGTATTTGTTAAAGCGTTTGACGGTTTTATTACAGGCTCCGGGTTCCATTATCAGAGTGGTCTAAATAAATATAAATATTTTTTTATTCTAATATTTATTTAATACAAATTATCCCAGAGCCCTGGAGGTAGTACTCGTATATTACGAAAATGACACTTTATGAAAAATAAAAGAAAAAAATTATTTCCTTGAATGTTTTTCGCAAATATATAATGGCAAATTTTTTAAACTTAATAAAATAAAATAACTTTGTTTTCAACCACTTTTTATTGGTACTTTTATTCTCCTACTGGTTTTGACGAGAACTATGTCACCATCAGGGTTAATCATCAGTTCATGTTTAACCCTGATGATGACAAGGTTCTTGTCGAAACCGGTTGGAGAAAAAAGTAGTAATAAAAAGTGGTTAAATACAAAGTAATTTTTTCTGTAAAGTTTTTTTTTCTTCCTGGATCGGAATAACTCCGTGGATTGCATTCTGAAAATCGACAATGATTTGAATAATTTCATGATATTTCTACAGTATTTAGAGAAGCATCATCATAAAATACAAAAGTAGGTTTTATAAAAAAAAATTGTTTAATTAAAATATTATTATAACTAAATTATAGGTAGCACTGAACTCCCTCATTCAGCAATATTTGTTACACAGAGAACACCATTAAAGTAATTTGATTTAGTTTGAGATGTAAACAATCTTTTTCGTGATTCAATCGTATCCAGTATATACAGTTCAATCTTATGCATATATTTCAAAAATTCAAAATATTTCTCTATAATTTCAATCACATTACGCATTATGAAATAAATCAGAAAGAGGTTTTTTTCAATCGTTTTTGAACAAGGGTCTATTAATAGTTTGGACTTTAACACGTGAATATCAATATGAGATCAATTTAACATGTACCTTGGACTGCCCTTGAAATAAAGTATATATTGATACTATCAAATTTATGAAATTATAAAATAATTTTTAATTTAATCGAATTTATAAATTTTACTGACTGGATTATTTTTCATACTGAGAAACGCCTGAAACAACATGATTTAAAATTTTTATGCTAAATATCATGTTTTTATTTGCATGTGTAAAGTGATCACTTAGCCACCCACGTAAGAGGTCAAAGACCCTGTAAATATCCAGACTTTTACAGTCTTCTTCATCTATTTTGAGAATGATGTCGTTTTTTAATATTCTTTAAATTATCGTGTTATTCCACAAAAGTAATCCCGAATCAATTAATAATTTAATCTACTTTTCTTCATAAGAATTATGTTCAGCTATCCATTTACATTTTCAGACCTTACTCGCAATGCAGTAAGCGTCAGGCAGCGCTGATTTCATAAGGATATGTTTTGGAATTTTATTTGTTTTTTAGAATATAATCAATTTTTTTTTAATAAATCCTTACCTTTACTCTTTTTTTTAAATTACTCTTTTTTTAAAACCATATATTTATATCGAAGATAAACTTATTTTTTCTTGAATGAAAAAATTAAATTAGTACGTTAAATGTTTAAAGAAAGCTAAGTTGCAATTAATCAAATACTGGGCCTTAACAAAAAGATTTCTGGAAACAAAATAACAAATTAGAATTAAATTTAAATATTTTAGTTTCAGAACGATTACTTATTGCGAGGTAAAGTATGAATTTTCCAGTACGAGGATAGCAGCTCAATCCGTTGTAGGTTCACGAGGGATTAGACCGTCAACTTGAGATGTTGCCGAAGAAATCTCTTAGTACTGATCTCAATTTAAAAATCTAGACATTCCGTTTAACTAGAAGGGATTATTCTCCAAAGGAAATAAAATAGATCCAAAAAGATCTCGAATGTCAAGCGAAACATGGCGGAGAGAAAATTTCAAAAAATGTACAATTTTACAAACACGGTTTGAATGAATGCATTATTTTGTGTATTTTTACTTTTTAAAAGGAATAACCCGCAAAGACTCTACTTTAAGAGGTTTGTCTGCAGGTAGGATAATAAGGATAGGGGAGGTAACTGTGAAAAATACATCAAGAACACACAGACCAATTGAAAATAATTGTTTCTTGAATTCATTTTCAACATCATACATAAATTTCATAAATTGATTCGGCAGTCACTTTGTGGTAAAATCTATCCATTTTTTATTAATGTTTCACTTGGTAAATACCACTATTTCTTAAAATCTACTGTGAAACGTGTTTCGATGCATTCTGCATCTTTTTCAAACACATACAGTGTTTGAAAATGATCACAGTCACAGTAGATTTGAAGAAATAGTGGTATTTACTAAGTAAAACGTTAATTAAAAATAAAACATTAACTTCATTCTTGAAACTATTTTTCCGACTTTTGACGAAAACTTTTTTGTCCTATGATGAAATATTGTACTTTGACCATATGCATACAAAATACGAGTATATGGATAAGCATTAATTCGAAGTTAATGAGAGTACTTACCTTCCCAGAGTTTTGAGAAAATGTATTTTTACGACTTTATATTGATGCAGTAAATGGACCAAGGAAAAAAGAATTATTTTCCAGAAAACGTTGCCAACAATACCATCAAGGGATTGCCAATAAAGGGTTTCGTGAGAATATCAATTTTCTCGACAACCTTATTATGACGGCTTTGGTACTATCGTACTAGACGACTTCCTATGATAACAAGAAGATATCTTAAACTATAGTATTAACTGCATGTTTTGTTATATATATATATATATATATATATATATATATATATATATATATATATATATATATATATATATATATATATATATATATATATATATATATATATATATATATATATATATATATATATATATATATATATATATATATATATATATATATATATATATATATATATATATATATATATATATATATATATATATATATATATATATATATATATATAAATATAAATATATAAATATATAATATATATATATATATATATATATATATATATATATATATATATATATATATATATATATATATATATATATATATATATATATATATAAATATAAATATATAAATATATAATATATATATATATATATATATATATATATATATATATATATATATATATATATATATATATATATATATATATATATATATATATATATATATATATATATATATATATATATAATATATATATATCAGTTGAAAGGTCACTTAATTACTTTGTTCTTGAAAAAAAAAACAAAGTAGAAAAACCAACTATGTTACAGTAGGTTTTTTGAAGACAATGTTAGTTTTAAAACCTCGATGTTATTTTGTAGGAAAAAGATATAAGAAGCCAGGAAGAGGAATATTTCACCGTGTATTGTTGGTATTGAAGCTGTCAGAAAAATCCAGTAATGGAAAAGTAAAGAAAAAGTCTAGATATTCATAACGCACGAATAATGAAACAAACATTCAGCTTTGAGCAAATACAACACAATCCATATTCCGAAGCCTTGAGAGAAAGCAAAACATGGAAACTCCATTACGAAGTGCTCTTAAAGAATTACTTATTTCAAACAATGTCTATTCCTTCGCCAGAAGTTACAACGCCCGGCACCTTATAGAGTGCGGTGCCGAATATATTTGATAACGTCTCATAATCCCGATATTTCACATAACCAATCTGCCTTCTAAAGATGACGAATTGGACGTGTCCTTTTACGGATTGGATGTATGTTCGTCGTTCGAACATGATAACTGTTTTTCCGCAGCATCCATTGGTGTTGTTGTCACCAGTGGCGAGCAGTATCCCCTTAACGAGTATTAGCACTCTGAAATATTAGAATCTAATATCAATGAAATATCATTCGCTGAAAATTGTTGGGGTATGTGGATTTCAGAATACACATGTGGAATTTAAAAAAAACAAATAACGACTTATTTCAAATAATTCTTTAGTTATTATTCCGGTTTTTGGAAACGTTATTTTAAATGTAATCTTGCCAAGCAGAAAACACTTTCTTTTAATTTTTTTTATTTATTAAATTTTTTAAAGAAATATACACGTTCATATATTTTTTACATAAAAAAATAATAAAACATGTATAAAATTTTAAACACCATGCATAAATTTTAAAACATATATATTTTTGAGAGACCCACCAAGCCACCTTATGTGTCTTGTCGGTGGTTTAGAAGATTTTGTGTACATCATTCACAAATTCATTTTACATACTTTTTGAACATAATATAAATAAAATAAGGAATATAAAACATATATAAGTATATTGAACAATTTTTACAATATTAGCTTTTGATTTAAATAGAAATCAAATCATGGTAAAGTGGGTTCAAACCAAAAAACTTAGAATCAATGTCCACGATACTATCCAAAATTCATCCATACATGTAAACATATTCATTTTTAACACTTTTTAGCACCAGTGTATCGGATGGATGAGGTGTTAACCTGATTATTAATTATATAAAAGCCCTGAACTCCACATTCTTGGAAATAAACTTGGATAGGTACTTGGATATGAGCTCTCGGTAAAATGCATTACATACTGTTGACGTCATAGTTACATTACAGGACTTATATAAATTGTAACACACGCTTAACTTGTATGAGTACGAGTATCCAACTTCGAGTTCCTCGTCCCTTGCTGATTTTCCCTTTTCTCACCACCTTTTCTTGCGCTGATTCCTTTTGAGAAAACACAGGATAACATGATTTGTTAGGAGAGCTCGCACCTGATTTTCGTGGGTACCCATTCAAGAAATGAGAGGAATGAGACAAAGAGTAAAGAGAATCGTGCCATCTCTGTCGGACGATATTTGGTACTGTAACGGAATGCGGTTCCAACGTCGCGAGAATTGAAAAATGGTTTTAATATATTCTCCGGCTAACGACGCCATCCCTCATTTTTATGCGAGAAAGAGATGAAAACTACAAGGGTGGAGTGTGGTCAGACTTTTACATTTCAGTAATATTTCAAATATGCATAAAATAATGAAATGGTTTTTTATTGAATCTGGTTTCTATTGAACCCATAGCACAAAAATAATTAATCCATACTAAACAAAAATTATAGAAGTGTATAGTAGTGTACTTTATTAGCATTGTTAAGTTGTTGTGTATGGTAATATAATACGATCATAATTTTTCTTTGTTAACTTTGTGTAATAGCACTAAAAACACTACTTCATGACTACTGTTTTCGGGTAAACCATTCAATCATCAGGTCTACATTTAACCAGTCTACATTAGACCCGATGGTGGAATGGTTATTCTGAAACCGGTAGCTATGAAGTAGTATTTTAAAGTGGTATAACACAAAATGAACGATGTATGATAACAAGAGTGTTATACATTTTTTAGTTGGCTGTCCATTTGTTCGACATTTTTTTTTGAGGACTTTAAATAATTTATACAATAAATCAACTGCTTATAAATGTGAAAATAACTCCTTAAAAATAGATTTGTGAACAAGTGTATTTGAATACACGCAAATGTTGTTTGTGTCAGGTTGTGGCCCTGTGGTAAATGTCACGAGCTCTGAATTCAGAGTTTCTGGGTTCGAACCTACTCTACCACAATTTGATACCTATTTTAAATAATGAGCCGCTTAGGCTCACAGAAATGATAAAAAATAAACGTTTTTGTAAATAATGTAAACATAAATATAATATTTCTCTTAAATAAAATTATTTATAACATTTGATAAATTTAGAAAATCATGTTTTTAGAGATATACATTTTTATTTGATATTTACATACATACATTTTTTATTATATGTATGACGGCTCTTCAGGCTGGCCTGTGTTGAGCCGAAATACTTACATGTTAATGCATTTTTTTTATTTATTATTATTTGTTTTTTTTTTAAATTATTATATTACGTACATTACAAACAAAAGATACTGTAACAATTTACAATATAAAGGTTTTAAAACAAAATAATTACACTTGGACATTAATTACTTCACTTTCTACCTAAATTTAAAAGGAATATAATAATTAAATATTTTTTTTAATGTTGGGGCGCCACTGCTTTAGAGGTTCGCGGCCAGCCCCCTCGATCACTAGGAATGTCACCGCGATGATGATCATTTTTATACTTTTTACCATTTAAATTCCTGAATTTACAATTCCGTAGACAAGTCAATTTCCTCTGGTTTCATTTGTGCGAATGTGCCCTTTGTGGCTGATTTTAATGGAGCCCTACGACCCCCGCCACCCTTTTAGCGAGGGGATGAGTGGTATGAAGGAGCAAGGAGACAGATGGTTTTAAAGGCGGTAGGCTTGAGACTTGAAGTTTTTTATTTTTGCTTTTTGCGAGTTCTTGAAATGACAACTGTGGGTTTTAATATTTCAGAAAAAAGCCACCCTTACACAGGGAGACTCGCGAGAGCGAAAGAAGTAACACATAGTTACTTTTTTACTCTTGTATAAGTAGGTACTTGTGACATTGTAATGTAAGCGTTTGCACATGACAGTCGTATATTTCAAAAAAACATTATTTTTTATGAAGGTTGACAAGCCTGTATAAACTTACGAATTGTACATGAGGATTTTTAATAAATACAGTGGAAACTCGATAATTCGTAATTACCGGGAACGAAGGGGTAATGAATTTTAGAAATGGACAAATTATAGAAGTGGTCATAGAAAAAAATCAAGACAGTAACAAACATGTCATTTTACTTCATGTATTTGAATACATTTCCTTGCATTTATTACTACTATTACTATTATCATTACGCCGTTTCTACGCAGGGCGCAGGCCGAGAGGATGGAACGCCACATGCATTCTTTGCTTGCTTTGCATCCATACATTAAGTCGATTTTGCCCTCCGGCTACGTAGACTTTTGACAAGATCATAAGGTTCTGATTGATCTAGTTGTGCCAAGTTTTTTTGCCGTTCTCGTTCTGTTCTCCCATTTTCATTGGCTAAATATATTTTCTTAGTCATTCTCTCGTTATTCATTGGCTCCATATGTCCATAACACCTCAATGAAATTTTCTTGATCTTTTCAATTATCTCTATTTTAGTCTTACATTCCTTTCTAATATCTTCATTTTTAATTCTGTTACATATTGATTTTACAAACATTCTTCTAAAGGAACGCATTTCAACGGTGTTCACTCTGATTTCATTTTACATTTGCCAATTCCATTTTTGCTTCCACATATCAGTGTCAATACTAGCACTCCGTTATTAATTACCAATTTAGCTTGTATCAACTAAATTTAATCCCAATCACTCTTATCAAATCACCATTAATTTTATTCCTTGCATTCATCATTATATCAATATCTTAATCCATTTTTCCATCCCTTAAGAAAATGCTTTCTAGATATTGTATATAAATTCATGCACTTGTTTATTTTAAGATAAAGTATATAAATTCTTGCATTTAACATTTAGTTCATTTTTCATTGTGTTACATCTTTCTTTCCTTCAAGCGCATTTATTGTACAGTAGGTACCTACATAAAGCTTGTTGAAAAAAAAAATTTTAAAACTCACTTTTGACGTTTTGAATTACGCATTTGCCGCATTGCAATTGGTTTTGAAACGTCTGCCTCTTGTTACTATTTATATAATGCTATTTGTCAACATTACTTTTACTTCTAAACTATGAACACTTTGATAATGAGATATGTCTTCTTTTTCATCTTCTTGGCCGTTGGAGTCTTTGTTTTTTACTCGTTCAACTACCTCTTCCACGTTTAAAGTTTCGTATCCCAAATCTGAACGATAACGAATTACAGAATATGCCCATTATTGGAATAACGAATTATCGAGTTTTCATTGTTTACGAAAAATTTCAAAATAATTTCATCTACGCTTATCTTGATTCGTAAAATAATATTTTTATAGTGCGTAAGGAGTAAGAAATAAAGTTATAAATTCACGTCTTTTAACGGACCAGCACTCAACTCAACAAGATCGGTTTACCGAAGTTACCGAAAAGTTTTACGGTACTCTTCATCCTTTGACGAGATTTCTAAAAGTGATTTTTTATGCCGAATGCTTCTAAAATTAATTTAACAAAACAAAAACTACATTTTTGTTTCCACTTTTATTTTATTTGATCAGTGACCGAGTCTCGTTGTTATCGACATTATCAGACTGGTGGGAGGTTAAATGAATTCTATGTTATATACACAACAAAACAGGGGTTTAATATCACGATTTCGCATAATTTTTCTGACAAAATGAATTCCAATAGAATGAATGTTCGATTTTTATTTTCATGTGAATAAAAATTAACATCACAAATAAGATACGATTAGGGTTTTAAAAAGGATTGAAAAACCCTTACCAAAACTAAAAATGTTGTGCACAAATGTTTTGATTATATTTAAAAAAATAATCACAACCATAATACTCGTATATGAAAAGCTTTGTATTTGGGTAGGGTAGTATTCTTCGAACTTATTTCAAATTGAATTGTATTCCGATGTGTACCCCCTCGAATCATTTAGTGGAGAAAGCCTGGAACTCATTATTTTACCGAGGTATTTGTGGTCCTAAGCATTTAAGGCGATTGCATCACAGGCTCGTATAATTGAAAATTTAACCAAATGACTCGCTCCATCTGCGTTCATCTTCCTCGTAATACGGGGAAAATGGCATTTTTGTCTTTTACGGCCTTTTTACGAAATAATGAGCAGCTTACGCTCATTTAAGCACTTAACATTACGTACACACATATATAGAGCGGAACAAAAAACGTGGTACGTAAAAATGGGGGGAAATATATTATTTTTTCAATCTCGTATTTTGATACCATTTTCAGTAGATACTTAAAATCAGCGTTTGACAGTTACTGAAAACATTTATAAGAGTACATGAGATGTGTAGTTTAGGGAGAGAAATAAGTAAGTGTATTCGTAATAAGTAATATTAGACATGTGGGAAAGAGGGATGGAAAGAATGAACATAAACTCTACAACATTTTGAGTGTGTACAAATACTTGTTCACAAATCTGGATTATCTCCAATTATAGGAGTAGGTAATACTTATATTATTTAAAAAAAAAACAATATGAAAAATAACTCGTATCATTGAAGATAATTCAGATTTGTGAACAAGTATTTGGACGTATTCAAAATGTTGTAAATAAATTAACTGGTCCAATTATAAGCTTAAACAATAAAATGAAAAGGACGTTTTCTGGCATTTCTTAGGTATGTGATTATAATCCAAAATTCGGAATTCACATAAAAAAAAGAGTTTTTGCTCAATAAAAAGGTTTCATTCATCTCACCAATAGATTTCCCTACTGAAAATTCTAGTGATTCAATTACAATGTTTTGAAATTGGATCATATATATAGAACATCCAAAAATTAGAGTAGTGTGGTTGTCATTATGGGTAGAATTGGTGAATGTTACACGTGTGTAAAGTAATCACTTAAATCAGCCTATGATGGCCGTAAGCCCTGTGAATACTCAGACTTCCATATTCTTCTTCACATATGTTGAGATGTCAAAAAATAATGTAAAAAAAAAACATTTGTGTTTATTTTGACTGGGAATTAAAACCGGGACCTCCAGTATGGTAGTTAAATGCGGTAACCACTACACTTTAAAGGCGGATATATATATATATATATATATATATATATATATATATATATATATATATATATATATATATATATATATATATATATATATATATATATATATATATATATATATATATATATATATATATATATATATATATATATATATATATATATATATATATATATATATAGATTTTTTACAATTCATTTCATGTATTCAAACAGCGATTCAAATAGTATGGTATGAAGATCTTGAATACGCCTAGCAAAAATAGTTCAGACATGGTACACATTAATTTATGCTTTATTTAGGGTGTGGACCTGTGTAGTTAAACGGATCTGCGATGCGAAGTGATGGGGCAAGTAAACAAGGCTGCAGCCATCTCAGGATGCATGAAAAATTCTATATGGAAAAATGCTGAGATGAAGATCGGCAGCAAAATCAAGATTTACAAAACTTGTGTCCGACCCATCATGACGTATGGGATCGAAAGTAGAGCGGACACCGTTGGCACAAAAAAACGCGCTTAGAGTGTCGAAAATGAAGACTCTAAGAAGCACATCAGAGTCTTCGAGAATAAGAATAAGAAACGCCAGGATTAGGGAAATATGGAGTGATCGAAGATGTCGTTAGGCGGGGAAGGTAGGCAACGAAGGAGACAATGGTTTGCGCATGTGAGGAGAATGGAACCATCCAGACTGCCCCACATCGCACTGAACGGTAGACGACTCCCGGGCAGACCACCAAAGAGATGGATCGATAGCTGGGAATCGACATCGCAGGAGGCTAATCCTTAAAAAACAAGCCACAAGGCCTACACCAAGAAGAAAAAGAGAAGAAGAAGAAGATTTGCCAACGAATCATATCCTTTTATCATAACAAACAAACAAAAAACATTCAAATACATTTTCCCAGAGGAAAACATTTTTACGATATTTTAGAAGTCCAATGAATAAAAACAATATTTTCACGAGGAAACATAAAATAAAGTATTCCTAACTCAATGAAGGATCATCCTGGAAGTTGTGCATTAAAAAATGGGGCTCGAGTTTTTCATACTGTAATGACACAGCAGTAAGAAATAAGCGGAGTTGTCAGATGAAACAGACAAGTGGGCTCTTAACATAGCGAGATGATATTTTACTTTTTTTTGTGGAAAAACTTTCTCAATTACTTCACATCCTACCGTACAGTATTTTAACTTCCGAGTTTGGGTACCGTGTACACTAGCGGACAGAAGTCTTGGACAATGTATATTTTTACATGCCATATTTTATCTTCAAATAAAAAAATCTTTTAAATCTATTAATATTTAATCTTAAACAACATTTTGAGTGTGTCCAAATACTTGTTCACAAAATCTGGATTATCTCCAATTACTGGAGTTAATTTCACATTATTTTTTTACATCTCATCAAAGATGAAGAAGAACATGATCCAGGATTCGGACCTCACATACTAATAAAAGAGTTTCTGCTCAATAGATAGCTCCTTTTCATCTCACCCATAGATGTCTCTAGTGAAGTTCTAGTGATTCAAGAATAATGTTTCAAAATTAGTTCATATACATAGAACTTCCAAGAATTTGAGAAGTGTGGTTGTCAATAATGGGTATAATTGGTGAATGTTACACGTGTGTAAAGTGATCACTTAAATCAGCCTATGACGGTCGTCAGCCCCGTAAATGCCCAGAATTCCATATTCTTCTTCATCTTTGATGAGATGTAAAAAAAATAATATTTAATCTTGAATATGAAGATTACGTTGATTGGTACATTATATTATTGGTACATTATATAAGTGTGTACTAATTCAAATACATAATTATAAAACGAACTATTCATTTTTTAAACATATCGAAAATTTCGGAAAAAATTATTAAAAATACATTTTTATGCGGTTTTAATCATTTCATTAAAAAAATATAGTGAATTATTCATATTTTAAAGTTTATCGTGCTTGCAACGCTTATAATACTTATACCAATAATATTTATAATACTTATAAATACACCTTTTTCATGGCAGCGCCATCTCTTGAACTTAATAGAAAGACATGGAATACTAAATAAAGTGCTTCTAG
This sequence comes from Brachycentrus maculatus, assembly GCF_059751285.1. NCBI lineage: Eukaryota > Metazoa > Arthropoda > Insecta > Trichoptera > Brachycentridae > Brachycentrus > Brachycentrus maculatus. The sequence goes on along the minus strand of NW_028280931.1, from coordinate 783,683 downwards.
ATAGCTGCTGTCATGTAGCATCCTCAACGTTTTCGATTGCATTGTTGTTTCATAGATTTTTTTTAACATTTTTTTTACATTGTATTTTGCATTGCTAAATTAAACATATTGTAAATGTTCCGTTTTCTTATTTTTTCCTAAGAATTTCTGAGTCATAGAATGCGTGGCCGAATACAGCCCACGTCGATAAAATATTAGAAAAAATATTATAACAATGGATATAATAACGAAATCTTTTTTTTATTTTTTTTTAAGGTTGATAATACCGGATATCTTTTTTTTGGTTTCAATTTTAAAATGAAACAAAAAGGGTAAACGAATCAGTCTGTCGCATGAATGTGTGGTTCTTGGAATTCATTCGAGGAAAGCAAATAAAAAAGTGATTTAACTTTTCCCATCTAGAGTGTCAAACTTTGACAAATATGAAAAATAAAGATAACGAAAGACGAATTGACGGAATGAGAAAAATCATGAGGCGGCGATTTATATCACGGTCCTTTATTTCGTATATGCTATTTAAAAGAAAAGCGCTATTAATAACGCTGTACCCTAGACGCTTGTATGGTGATCGGGAAATCTTTTATACACATTAATTTGATTAACAATTTTCCCCTATGGGCATTGGAATACTCTCGATACAAAAAAGCTTATTTAGGAAAGTGGTTATCTAACAACCAAATGTAATGCTTTCAGAAACCAATAGGTATTTGATTCCAGTAAATGGAAAAATATTTAAGCGGAATTTATTAAGGGCATGTGTTTTATTTCGTTTTATATGTAAACGAAGAGCATAGAGGTATTCATACATTTATGTAACTTAAAAATTACCATATAATTACGTTGGGATTTCAACATACATATATGAAGAATTTTCGTCCGCCTCCGTAGTGTAATGGTCAGCACACTCGGCTACCGTTCTGGAGGTCCCGGGTTCGATTCCCAAGGGGGGCCAAATAAATATAAGTGATTTTTTCACTGTAATATTTATTCAATATTACCCTGGACTGGTACCTGAAGCGGAGGGCTGATCACCTTTCCTTCATGTGTAAAAACGATCAAGACAACACTGCATTTATATGAAGCAGTGCCCTATGCACCATTGGGGTGCGGATAAGGGTTTTATTATTATTATTATTATTTTATTATATGAAGAATAGAGGCTTGTTAAAATTACATATGCGTGTTATTGTTTTGTTACTAGTAATTATTTTTCAGAGTTCGCGAATTACGTAATGGATATTAACCTCTCATTTGACTCACACACATTCAAATTATTACACTCAAAATACATACAAAATATCAAGTCATGAACAATAAAAAAATACATATATATGTATTTTAGTTCTTTTAAAACATGAATTAATAATATGCTTTTCCAAAATACATCACCATCATTATCTATGTTCCCATTAAACAAAGTTCTGCCCCTTAATCCCCCCCTCTAGTTATTACCCCACCCACCTCTATATAAACCTGAATATTTTTTTGTTCGTTAGTTTTTGTAATCACCTGTTGATGAAAACATCTGTAGTTTTCGAGACTAGAAGCGTGTAATGAAATTAAACTCAATAAGTGGTATTAAACGAGTGTTTGATTTAAAAAAATACACGTGTAACATTCATCATTCTACCTATTATTGATAACCATACTACTATTTTATTTTTGTTTGTATTTATCCATGTATTGAAACCTTATTCACATGTGAGTTCTCGGCACCATATATGGTTAAGTTGAGTATTATTTTATTTATTTATCAGATAACTCTTACGAGACCTCTTGTAAGTGGTCAGGTTAGGAATCGGAATAGTCGGCGGGAATGTTTGAGAAGATGCATGGATGTAGCGTTCTATTCTCTCTGCCTACCCTTGCGTGGAAGTAGCGTGATGGTTAGCTGGTAACTTATGTAATATAATCTTTATATAATAACACGATTTGAGTGGTTGGAAATTTGGTATGAAATTTTGATGATGGTTTTAAGTGGTCTCTCTAAGTAATACTTAATCTCAAAACTTCATGTTGCCCGTTACCGTAACTGTATTAGTTTTCCTTTTAACAATTATGATTACTAATGGAAACTTGAAATTTAAACGAAATTAGTTCAGAAGTTAAATTTTTATTTAGAAAAAGCACTTGAAACTTTTCTACCAGATAATTAGCTGAAAATAAGCAAAATAATGATATATTATTTTTTCCTGTTTATTTCAATTAATTTTTTATTGACTAACTGGAACAATTGAGAACTTGCCGTAAAAACTTTTTTTTGGATAAATAATTTAATAAATAATTATCTACTATATTTTGAGCGTGCCCAAATCTTTGTTCACAAATCTATGTTTATTTAGAGTTATTTATATAAGTAACCTAAATAACAATTTTTTCGTCCCAAAGACAGTGGCATATATTGCAAACATTATAAAATAGGAGTTCCGAAACCTTTATCGATACACTGCGTTTTATAATATTCAAAAAAATTATTTAAAGTATTTTAAACATTTATTTACGAAAAAATAAATTCATAAACTAACCTTGTTTTGTTGTATTAGTTTGAAAACCATTTAAGATGAACACAAACAGAATTTTGTGTCAACACAGTCGTCTATTTAAATTATTAAAATGAATCAATATTATAAAATTATCAAAAATATGAATTCTTAACATTGATTTGTCAGTAAATTATTTTTTTAATAACTAGTCCTCCATAAAGTAGTGATTAGTGGGTTTGGCTACTATGCTAGAAGTCCCTAGTTCAATTCACAAGTAGGTAAATAATAAAAACAATAGATTCGTGACCTTAATGTATATCTTTTGTAATGATTAAAGAAAACACCTGTTTTTTACCACTTGAGTTTTATTATAGACTACATGTTTCAGAAGTTAAACTTCCATCATTCAGGTCTGTATAATAACTGATATAATGTTACTATACAAACCTAATGATGGACGTTTAGCTTCTGAAACATGTAGTCTATAATAAAACTCAAGGGGTAAAAAACAAGTGTTTTCTTTAATCCTTGTAACATGTCTTACCACAAAGTTAATGCCGAAACAATAAATAATATATCTTTTGTATATCAAAAGTAACTAACTTGATAACTTTGTGGTATGGTAATAAAACACTCTTCTTATCATCCATTGTTTACATTATAATACCACTTTTGTGAACACTTATTCGTGACGACCAGTTTCGGAAAATCATTCCATCACTTTTGAAAATAATCCCACTGTGTAATTATAATGTAACTTTGTTTTAAAATCGCAAAAAAACATTCAAATTAAAAAATGGAAAATCACGCAGTTACTGCTTCAAACATAAATTATATTCACATTGTCATTCATTTGCCTTATTTTTCTCTTTCAATTTTTTATTTTTATACAAATGTCAAATCTTAATATTTTGCTTAAATTTAGTTAGCGATCAACTTAACGTAGCGTCAATCTAATGCAGTGCTTTAAATACTATTGAGTGCAAATGAGGGTAAGAATGGGATGAAAAATATGTTACATTGACAATTTTGTGGTTTCAATAGATGAAGGAAAACTGGAGCGTTAAGGACTGTCGTAAGTTCTAGCCCTATGTAAGGTTCTAGCGTTGTCTGAGTACACCTCTTGAGACTTGTTTCAATTATTTAAAACCGTATACTTCTGTGCGAACTCCCTACACGTAGACAAAAGCATCTCACCTCCCTACGAGGGGATGATTCCGTTATATTTTTGAATGAATTTAAGTTCCTACCTTAAAAACCACTAGAAAAATGAAGCTTTATTAATATAAGGATTTTTTTATACTTCACAACAAATTGAATTTGTGAATATAAATAGTTGATCAAATTATAACCTATTTAAAAAATCATGTTTTTAGGCATTTCTTATTATGTAAAAATACTTCGGGGTTTGGTTCTTGCATACAAATAAAAGGGGCCAAATAAAAGTTTTCTCAATACAATATAGAAGGCTATTCTCGATGAAACTCATATGTACTGTGTCTTAAGATCGATTAATTTATATACATATATATATATATATATATATATATATAGAATAATATATATAGAATAAGGGTAGAATGGTGAATATTGCACGTGTGTAAAGTGATCACTTTACCTACCTGTAACAGGTCATACGTCCTGTAAATATTCAGATTTACAAATTCTTCTTGACTCATGATGAGGTTTCAAAAATTAAGTTATTTTTTAGTACCAGAAAACATCATGGTGTATTTTTAATATTAAAAAAAAAACTGACTGTACATACAATCGGTTTTTATCTCTAAAGGCGATATATCAAGTTGTACTAGGGTTAAACAAGACGATACATCTTTTTACAGAAAGGGAATATGGAAGTCTTACAATTAATAACTGTATCAAAATTATTTTGAAATTTTATAAATGCAAACAAAATCAATAGAAAAAATATGATGGAAGACGAAAAAAAAACATTTTTTTTTTATAAAATCATAATAAATACACAGCTGATAAAAAGATTTATTAAAAAAAAGTGTTCGTACACAACCAAGTTTTTCGTTTTTAACATTTTTCAATACGGACTGACCCATCTATTATTAAACATATTTTAAGGCATAACTTACATCCTATATTCCGTTCTTTGCTGCAAAGTGTGTGCTGGCACTATTAGGGAAAACGTCACAAAACATTTCCCCTCGAATATCTCGAGTGTGCTTTCACCCCAAGTGTCTCATTTCTATACAGATTTTATTATGCGCCAGAGTTGCCACTCCTGTTTAATAGATGGCGTTGTTAACCTTGCAGTTCCTGAATTTAATGTCGTATGCACGACGAAATTAAGTAAGTACATAAATTTAACGAGATAGTTTCGCTTGTTTTATTCGGCAGTCTGCTCCTTAAACGTTTGCATGAAATAAATTGTCTATCAGATACTCGTTAAATAAATTGTCATTTTATTTGAAATAAGCATATCAAAAAAATGTGTGACGTTACGAAAAATAAATGTGTATTTTATAGTTTTAATTAATTTTTTTTGCAAACATAAGATGTACATAATTATTCATTATATACCGCACTCGTATTTAACGCAATTCTCAAAAAAAGATAAAAAAACACGTAGACTTAGCAGAAAACAACTTTCCTGGCTTCGAAATGTACAAAAATGGAATAGTCTAGAAATTGTTTCGGATTGTACAGGACATTGGGGATCAGCATGCTCTTTACTATTGGGATCGCTAACGTTCAGTAGACTGAAAAAACCGCCGGAGTAAGAAAAGCACTGGAGTATGGATCTTCTTCTTCTTTATCTGCTTTTTTTCCACTGCTTGATGTAGGCCACTTCAAATTTTTTCCAGACTTCTCTGGGCCTTTTCACCACTTACTACCCGCGATGGGGACATTGTCATTGGCCCATCTTTGCTAGGGCCGGCCTATTTCTCTCTTCATGTCCTATGGTTTCCATCGCAGAACTCTGGATGCCCATCTGTCCATTCCCTGTCTCGCAACATGACCCGCTTATTGCCATTTCAGTCTGGCAACGCGATTTATCACATCGAAAACCTTTGTTCGGTTAGATAACACTGCGTAAATCCAAGCCTGCTTGGAAGCCTTTGAGTTGTTGAGACGAATTAGACGAATACTAGAAATTTCCTGAAATGACTACATTTCAAATGAGGAGGTTCTTAGGAGAAAAAAATAATACAGGCATCTGTCAAACATCATATCGAACAGATGTGCGTAGTAAATGGGTACTGGGTCATATATTTTGATATGAAAATCTCCTGCACAGTACACTGCAAGGGATGATTGAGGAATTGCTTGGCAGAAAACGTTCTTGCCGGGATTATTTGGACCAAAGATCCCATTACATAGATGGCTGTATTTCCTATACAGGGCTGAAGAATATCAGTGAAGACCGAGCTGAGATGGACTTTGAGGAAGAGATGGGCTTTGCAGCTAACCCATCCCTAAGATTGAAACTAGAGACGTGAAGAAAAACTCCAGTACAGTTTCTGTTTCACGAATGGGTTCAGATAAGTGGATAAATGGAAGGAGCGAACTATTGGAAAGTGTAGCAATAAATCAAGACCGGTTATTGATGACGAGCGATTATCGTAAACGGTGGTCCATTATATTGATGAAATGAGACCGGGCAGATCGAATCGACCCATATAATATTATTAGGTGGGTAATATATGATATTTTCTATTTTCCTAAGTCGAATCTGAGTTTCCGATGCAATTCCGTTACAAAACATAAATCACCTTGTAAGAATGAGAGCTTTATCAAAATAGGGGAACGCCGGGTAATAATGCTGACCTATTCGTTTCAACACAGCGGACGAAAGAATGATAGCAGGGTTAACAGAAACTGCCTTTATTCGAAAGTATAATCCATTTGCCGATGAGTTCGATTCTTTGTTCTCATTTGTTAGTTAAATGAAAGAATGAATTACGATTCTCGGTTCGGCCGACAGTAGCTTCAGAAAGCCACAAGTCATTGTTAAAGGATCGCCTTTCAACGGAAAAACGCGATACTAATCCGTTCAAATAGACTCAAGGATGAAATACATAATCATTATTTTATTCATTTTGTGGATTTTTACACATTTTTAGTTCACAAACAAAAAAACATATCACATGAAATGAAATACTATACAGTGCTATACAAATCTTTTAAATGGTTTTCATCAATAATATAAGTACACAACACATTTAAAAAAAAAAACAAGTAAAAACACAGATTAAATACATATATAAACAAAGAATAGAAATTTTCTTGTAAAAAAGAGTAGTAGTTTTGTTAATAATAATGTGTGTTTCTGGATATATGACGAGGACAAACCTAGTAGAGAATTTATTTTCTTCAAATGCTCTTTTTACTTACAAAACTATAAATATTATACTAGCTTTCCAATCGTAGAAACAAAATTAGGTTTTTCTATTTGTTTTTATTATAAATACAAATTTACTGAAGTAAACACAATTGTTTGTAACTAACAAACTAACTAACCACCGCACCGCTATCCCAAAGAGAGGTAAGCAGAGAGAATAGAACGCCTCACCAACCTGTATTTGCAAACAATATTCACCTCTTCCACATTTATGCATTTCCTCATGCATCACTACCAGTTAACCTTTCGTTGTAAGGTTTTTATTTGCCATAACTGAATGCACCATTCATTCTGGAAAACTTGATTTGAAAAAAGTATTTTAAATAGTTGAACGAGGTCAGGTCAAAAGTCGGAATAATAGCCTGGAATGCATGAATGTGGAAGAGGCAAATTGTTTTCCAAAAACAGATAGGTGAGCGGAGAAGCGGCATAATGATTTGTTAGATAGTTAGTTAGTTACTTTGTTATTCTATGAAATCGTCAAAAAAAGTCAGTTGTTTTAATTTTAAAATTTATTTTTTTTTACATTTTAGATAACGCTATGTGGCAACCCTGTTTAGGACTTAACTTTACCGGCTTTTGTCGGATTCGCGATCGGAAGAAGATAAATTGCTGTGTATGTTAGCAGACGTTTCAAAATAAAAATAAATGAGCAGATTCCTCTTGCCGAAGTCCGCTGAGTCGGTTTCCCGTTCCTAGATAATCTGTACACTGTAAAACGTATACCCCCATTCAACATTCACGTCTCGAAGATAATATCCGAAAATAAAGCAATCATTTTTACACGAACTTCATCTGACCAGTTTGTCGTCAAATGTTGTCAAACTCTGTAAAAAGAATTCACCCCTTAGAAATTCAATTCTAATGTCTGATTTTCAAAATACTAATCTTATTGTAAGAATCTTTAAATCTTTCGTTTTTAAGAGTCAGAGCAGCCTATACAAAACACGGTCTCCTACGTTTTGTATAGGGTGTTTATTCTTTTTATTATTCAAATTTCACGAAATAAACTGATGGTGGCACCCACTGTGTGGCATGTTGCGCCATCTTGTTGAAACCACAACTTTTATATATCGATGGCATTCAACTGAGGTACGAAGAAGTCAGCAATTATGGTTCTGTAGCGCTCTCCATTGAACGTAACATTCTGGCCACAAAACAATTGATGGGTCGCAAAATGACTTACCACAAAGTAAATGCTTTAAATATTAATAATATTGAGAGTATTTGAATATGTTTCTCTCCCTCACCGACGAAACATTTTTAGATTCTAAAAACTTGAAAATTAAATATTAAATACTTAATTACAAATAAAACATCTTTGTTTTTAACCACTTTTTATTGGTAGGTAATTATTTCTGCAATAACATTCAAGAAAATAAAATATTTAAAGTCACGGATATAATATAAATCTACCACGTTTCAGCCTCCCTTAATGCCTAATAAATTGCTAAATGTGTTCCTACAATATTTTATGGAAGCGCAATTAACTTGTGATTACACATTTATTAATTAGGGATAGGAAGACATATTTGGTTCAGATTGCGACACAATATGGGATAACGTATGGATATTCGAATATTTTAGCTACACGTATAAATTTTTTTTATTTTATTTTTATTTTATTTATTCGGGAATTGTACAGCTTACATATAAAAAAAATATGAAACAATAGTTACATTAACAAAAATAAACATTACATTACATTAACAAAAAATAGTTACGTTAAAAAAAGCCAAAGAAACAATTCCACATTAATGTTATAAAACTATTAAAAAAAATTCAGAGATTAAACAAAAAACAAAAAAAGGGTATTATGTAAAATAAAAGATTTAGCAGGAAGGAGAAGGAAAGGAGAGGAATTAATAAGGGTGGTCAAAGGATTTTTTTTCTAGGTAAGAAGCTTAAAAATATATTTATAAATATACATACATACGCGTACATACACACATATATATACATATACATACATATACACATTCATTATATTTACAGAAAAAAAAATTGTCATGCACCGTTCACCCCCCACCCATAACATAACTAGGTTATAAATATTATAATTAAATATAAATATTATTATTGTTATTTTAAATATTGTGGTCGGTCTTTTTTACAAAATTGAAGTAATGTAAATAGTATATAACCACTCCCCAAAATTTTAGTTGAGAGTTTCGAGACGCACCTATCTCTTCGTCAGGACAATCTCTACAAAAGCATGTATACAATATTACACGTCACTCCCATAGCACTATTTACACAACTACCTTTTCACCTATATAGGCCATCAGCTATTTCGAGAAACATCTTTAGCGAATGTCTGATCTCTACTTTTAGTTTATGTTATTCTTCAATCCTTAGTGCATGTTGGCCTTCGGGACAACCAAAAAAGCATATGATTTAAATTTTGCGAAGCTGAAAATATGTGAATACTGCTATGATAGTGATTATCACTATACTACACGTCGTAAAATAAATAATGATGGTATATACTAATTTTTTGCAAAAGTGTATGATTTAAATGTATTTCACGTAACGTCATACATTTATTTTAAAGTTTTATTAGTTTTTTTTTGTAATTTCAGTAACGAATATTCGCATTGTATGAAAAAGTATTATTTTCTTTCCCCATAAATATTTTGATATTAGGATATAAAAGAAGAAGAAAAAACGTAGAAATTTGTAAGATATCTAGGAATATAATGCTGTAATAGTATTTGTTATTGAATTCAATTCTCCAGCTGAGAGAATCGGTTTAGCAACGTGTACGAAATTATTGTGACATGAACACAAATTCCAGAAGAAGGAACATCGGTGTAAAGGGAGTCTGCGATGTATTCTGATTGTAAGATGGTATTGACAGTCCCTTGTACAATAGTTTCCTCGTACAAAATTCTTATATTGAATCAGTAGTGTCATATACAGAATGCAAAATAGTTTTGACTGGAAAATAAAATTGTGGAATTTAAAATTGTTTTAAAAGTAAATCATGATTTTTACTTTAAATAACGAAATTATACTATATGACAATTTAAAAAAAATATATAAATATGGTTTAATAATAAACAAAACTTAAATATTTCAAGGATAAAATAGTTTTAAACGAAAAATTGTCATGCACATATTACTAGAAATAAGGATCTTTACATCTCACCAATAGATGTCTTTAGTGAAGTTCTAGTGATTTAAGAACAAGGTTTCTAAATTGGTTCATATATATAGAACTTCCGAGAATTTGAGTAGTGTGGTTGTTAATAATGGGTAGAATTGGTGAATGTTACACGTGTGTAAAGTGATCACTTAAACCAGCCGATGACGGTCGTCAGCCCCGTAAATGCCCAGACTTCCATATTCTTCTTCATCTTTGATGAGATGTCAAAAAATAATAGGATAAAAAAAGATTGCCATTATTGAAAAAAACCGAGTCGCAAAATTGTTTAATGTATAAGGGTTTGAAAATGTATGATGATATACCTGAATGTATGAAGAATGAAAAGAGTCAGTAAGTAGGTAGTTCCTTGTATAAATATTCATCATGCTTTATATGAGGAGATGCATAAATGTTAAACAAACGACTGTTTGCAAAACACAGATTAGTGTGACGCTATATTCTCTCTCCGGGGAAGCGGCGTGAAGGTTAGTTAGTTTATTATTTAGAAATTACCCCCTCCATTTTTCATGGGTAAGAAGGTATGTACTCGCTTGTAACATACAAGTAAATATTGATCGCTCTATATTCAATGTGCAATCACGGTGAACTAAACTAAGGTCCTATTCCCAAACAGACGCATTGGCGGTTTGCGTCCCCGCTAATCGGATTGATGACAATGCGTGTGACGTGATAGTGCGCCCCCCTAGCGGTGTAATGTGTAATTAAATCAGGGCTTACAAGCGCTCCGCTAACGGGGCCTATTAACGGATGAGTGTGTCACGGACGATTTGCCGACTGAACGGACCCCGTACTGATCCGTCCGTTAGCCCGTTAACACTGATTGAAGCCTTGGAACTGAACACACGAGATCCTATTCAGAAACTGGGGTGAATATATTTTGGAAGAGAAAAGCTTTGGAATTTAACGCCGGTTGACAATTTTAACAACCGTTTCAGTAATCACGTCACGTGTAAATGACCTTTAAGAGATAAAAACGTGGATTAGTCGATTTAACAAATAAGTGAAATTAAATCAATCAATTTGTCCGCCCCCGTAGTGTGATCGCCAGCATAATCGGCTACCGTTCTGGAGGTCCCGGGTTCGATTCTCTGGAGGAGTCAAATATATTTAAGTGATTTTTTTTCACTCTAATGTTTATTCAATATTACCCTGGACTTGT